>NC_060165.1:5080057-5092097 GCF_021292245.1 Micropterus dolomieu | reverse complement strand
AAAATTTGGATTTCCCTTTTTGCTCAGACCCAATTCCCCCCCCCCCCCCCAAAAAAAAATATGCTCCTTACAATATGGCCTTGTTTTTTTGTTTGGCGTATATTGATGTGATAGCTCCAGAGGGTGTAGAGGTCTACAAGTGTTTAGAAAAAGAGACCAAACACTCTGATATGGAACACGAGGGTAATTTACCTTCTGATTTTTGTGTGGGCACGTGTATATTTTTATTTGTTAGGTCTACCGCAGAGCTTTGCAATCACCTAGAACTCCAAGGGCAGGAACACACCTTCCTTCCTCTGCCTTCTCGACAAGGGTATAAAATGTTGTTGCCTGGCAGCACAAGCAGCAACATGTCTCTGTGTGGCTTTAAAGAGTAAGAAAAAAAGAGCACTCCCAGATGGCACTCAGGTCTAAAAGGAGAAAAAAATAATAAAGTACAATCATCTTTTTTATGAGATCTTAATAGCGCTACAAATGTCAGACCTGATGTATTACTGCACGTCCGCTGCGCTTGGATGTTCCCTGGGCTTCGCCTGGACAATCATTACGCTCATCAAAAGCACTTCATTAGAGGAATCAGGTCAGAGGCAGAGAGGGAGAAACAGGACGGTGTGTGTTTGTGTATCTATTATGTGTGTTTCAGTCTGCGTATGCATTTTAGTGGGCATGTATGTCTCTGTCTGTATGCAGGTGATATAAAGGAACAAAAATAGTTCTTCCGTGTGTGTGTCTTGGTGCTGTAACAAAGCTATGGGCATTTTTGCATTTGGTGCACCTTATATAGTACAGTATGTGTGGCTTTGTTCTCTGCTGTTTTTATTGAACGAAAAGACAGAGGCCAGTGCTGCCATCCTCCAATCCCACATTCTGCAGACTGACGTCCGAGTTCTGTCCATCGATCCGGCCACTGCCGCCACAGATTAATCTGATCCCGCTGCATTCGGAGTCAGAATCAAAATAGTCTTCACTAAGCTCGACATTATGTGCTCACTCTCTGCCCTCCATAGCAGAATGGCAGACCATTAGCAGACACGGTATTTCTTTACAGAAAAACTATTTGTCTCATTTTCACGGGCATCATTGCCTTCTTATCCCATAGTGGTTAACATAAAAAGCATCTCAAACTGAGTGTAAATATGTATTCCCAAGGGGGAGTTGGTGGGGGCGGGGGCCCACCGCCGTGCCACATGAGCAAAGATGAAAGACTGGAGCAGAAACTGCACCTTTCTCCCCCTCGTCCTTATAAATAGCTATTAGGAGATATGGAGCAAAGGAGCTACTGGGAATTCAGACAGTAGCAAATGGATCAACATGTTCTCCTTTTTGTAAAGAGAACAACAAACCAGGCAATAAACAAACTTTCATCCACGGCTTCTACTCGCATACAACTGGAAAGCCAAAGCAGCACACACACACACAGTGGGAGAAGATGAAAGAAGAACCGAAAAGGTAGGGGGGGAAAAAGCAAAGTTTTGCCTACCTTTTTCTGGTCCTCCAGCTTTTGACTTGTCGACTTCTTGGCATGCTTGCTGGCTTCCGGTACATCCATCCCTGGTCCAAATAAATTATAACTCCAGAGGAAAATCACAGGAAAGAATTTGAAGGGAATCCAGATGGCTACAGTTTGCCGACGAGGGCCTGTGTCCGGCTTACGCCTTCACCCGGACACAGGCAATCCATGGCAGGAGCTGGTGGTTTTTGTATGGTTAAAGTAAAATGTGTCTCTTGGTGTTATCAGTTTAAGAAGGTTTTGGACAACAGGACAAATGCAAAACCGGTAGCGAAAAGCTACCGAGAGAGCGTCATTGTGATGACTCGAGCAAGGAGAAGACTGATTTGGACTTTCAGCCTGCAGGTTGTGTAGTTTTACATGAATTACACTTATGTTAGCTTCTTCCTCAGAGTGCAGTCCCTGGCTCCAGCAAACAGTTTTCCCTCCACATCTGGGGAAAGAAGAAAGATAAGAGATGCTATGATTTAAATGCCAAAAAAAGCCAAAAAAAAGGAGAAGCACAGTTTTAGCTTAACAATTAATGCAAACGCTCTCTGCCTCTCTGAAAAGTCAATATTCCCCTTGGTGCTGCACTGTACAAATGCCGGGGGTATCTGCATATCAAAGTGAATGTTGCCATGGTGCTCGGAGACGGAGAAAGAAGGAGAAGCTTCTACTACATGCCGTTTGTTCTACGCTGAGTGATTGTTTTTGATTGTTGTCTTTTTTTCTCCCAACCTATTTTCCACCAAAAAGTAGCAGGGGAAGGATTGAGTCATGCTGAGGTCGGGTAAACTCACACCCTGGGAGTGTTCCAAGCATGGAAAGATACCACAGGATCGGTGGCTGGCCCCTCCGTGGACTCTACTTAGGGTTCATCCTGTCCGTTTGGTTTACTCACATCCTGCAAAACACATCTGCCATTCAAAAGTTCTTATACTGTACATTTGTAACATGATTTGTGAATGAAGCCCCAAACCTGCCAGTGTCTGTGCCACTTACTCACTGCGCTATGTAGGACTAATCAGCGTCAGAGTTAGAGTACGACAAACGTTACAAAGATCAGACTTCATGTCAACACTTCTGTGATGTTACAGCCTTACTGGACTCGATGTATTATGCATGTGGAGACATGGTTTGAGACAGGGAGGAGTAAGGTTTATGAGCAAACTGGTCCTAATTTTGAGGGGAAACTAGCACTAGAAATATTACTAGTACAACAGCTTTTGCTCATTTAAACCATGATTTAATTTGTTTACACACCTAATTCCAAGGTGCAAAAACTGTATTTGGCATATTGGTGCATGAAATGGCACATACAGTAAGCCTACTTCAAAACATAAGGAGCAATCACCCCACACTAGCACAGATACACTGCACATTCCCATTTATAGTTTGCCCACACACATAAACGCGATTGCACTGTCACTAAAATCAATGCTCTCTGCACTGCAATTCAGCCACCATCCATCCACAGAAGTTGGCCAATCAAACGCTCCAATAATCCCTCAATATAATGCACTGTGAGACAAGCCATCAGAGAAAACTGCCTCCCCTGCCGACCACCACCAGGTCATTAGGGAACCTGACCCGCCTTCGTCTCCTCTCTTCACACCGGCCAGATCTTTAGTTTTCTTTGCCACTAAACACTTACCCAGCTCCAGAGTGCCATGTAACACTGCAACCCTGTCAGTTACTTAAGGGCAATCATGTCAAGTGCTGCCGACTCAGAATTGGTTCTTCAGGGACATCATGAATCGAGCGCTGGAGCCCAACGAGACTTTCCATTGAAGCCCAGAGAGTTAGCTGCTGGCAATAAGCTGTGAAAAGCACTCCTTTCAAGTACCACGGGGATGCTGTTCCATTACCTTATGTAGTAGCCTCAAACAACAAGCAATGCACAGGAAATATCTGCAGCATTATGTGATGAAGAAAATGAATCTTGTGCGCTCATAGAAAGACCATAGATTTAATAACACTGCATGCCAGAAATGCTAAACTTGCTAAAAGCACAGCTGTATTGCTCCTAGACTTCCCTTTTTCCCTCAGCAGTGGAATTATATGGGGGGCTTTCTAAACTCATGCATACTGCATGAGTGCTAATTTGCCCCTTTTTTCTTCTTGAATATTACAAAAGAAAGGAACTTCAAGGGGAATAGCATGGCATACTTTCTGTTTGCTTCAAGAAAGAGGTAGGCTGGCACTCTGTCATAGAGTGACAAGATGGCATCCAATGTAGGCCACTGGGGTCAGAGGTCACTCTCCATCTGCTTCTCCTGACTTGAAACAGCAGGTACAGAGCACCCTTATCAAGGAAGTAAGGATGGACTCTCCAGAAGAAAAAGTTTTAAACAAATCGCCTGACAAGAGATTGCTTCACTACTGTTTGCAATGGAAAAAACTAGATCAAACCGGATCTCAAACAAACATATGATGAGATTCGCTTATATTTCCAGCCACATATGAGCATTTAACTTGTGCTGCATTCCAGTCAGAGTTGGAGGCCGGAATTTCCCAGTGGAACTTTCCGACGTCAGACCTCAAAGTGTTCCAGGTGCATGAAGCCAAACATAAACAAAAAACATGGCTGACCATGACGTCTACACACAATTGAACCCTCAGCAGTGCCCTTGGTGTTAATTTAAAAGATAGCCATTTTCATGAAAACGAGGGACTCATGAACTGTGTTCTGGTCAAAACGCCGGTTGGTAATCTGCAAAAGTCAGTAAATGTATATTTCCTAATCTTTCCTAAACTCCTCAAATTTTGGGGATTTCTTCTTGAGGGCGGCTGTGACTTAGGCATTCGAGCGGTCGTCCACTAACCGGAAGGTCGGTCGTTCAATCCCCGGCTTCCCTGGTCTGCATGTCTAAGTTTCCGTGAGCTGACTCATTTCATTATTTACACATCAGGCGCTGAGAAAAGAAGGTTGATGAAGGAAAGAAACAACACGCATGAGTTAATATTTACCAGACGATGAACGTTTGGCGACAAAACACCTCCTATTTAATAAGATACTTTTGAATGGTTGTAAACACTTATGGGTGCTAGTAGTATTGTAGCAAAGACCGCCCAAACCGAGACCAAGTCAAGACCAAGACCGGAGTTTATCGAGACCGAGACAAGACCAAGACTTCTAGGGGCTGAGAGCAGCTGAGACCTAGACCGAAGGAGGGCAAGACCGAGTCAAGACCAAGGCCAGTTCCCTGCATTTCATGGCACGCAATAAAATGTGTAACGAGATCATAGGTACTTCACAAATTGATCTGAAAGATCCACATTCCCATTAAAACTGAAGCTGAAATCAACGTAAGCATCGCAGGGAGGGGTGACAGTCATTAATTAGGGTTATTGGTTGCATTTGAAGCAATATCTTTTACTTCCAATCAAAGTTAGGATGTTAACAAATCAGACAATGCAAAAGCAATTTACTTTTATTGCCAAAGTTATGGTCTTGAAATGAAATCCTGAGTCCTCAATGTCCGAGACCAAGACAAGACCAAGTACAAATGCAGTCGAGACAGAGACAAGACCATCAAAAAGTGGCCTTAAGACCATTTTCACACTGAACATTAACTTCAGTCTTCTATGTGAGTCCATATGAACAACAAGGCTAAACAAATATACTTAGTTAGATTAGCAAATTGAACATAAAGGCCTAGATACTAAGCCAAATCTAAATAACCCCATTTACTTGTGGATTTACACTTAGCATTATTTTCTTTTCACAATAATATGAATATTGTGTTTCTCAGGAGCAATAATGTAGTATTTTGGTAGTTGTCCAGCCAATAAAAAATGTCTTTTAATTTTCAAATATGTTATTAACACGCATCGTCCCTTTCAAATAAAATAAACTAAATCACAATTCACTGTGTCGCCTTCTTGTACATGATATTTGTTGTTTACAACAAACTGACCTTAGTTATAATGACCAAGATAATGCTTGAAACTAATAAACTTAGTAATAAACTTATTAATAAAGCAACTAATGACAACAAATGTTAATGTGTTTATTTCGGCCCACCATCATGCCACACTCACATTGACACATCTTTATCCTCTATGAATGGGTCAAGTGATACGGTCGGTAGGTTTCCTGTTTGTTGCCACTATGTCTATCTCTTTTGGAAAATGAAGTTGTGTGTAGCCAAAAAGTTTCCGCATACTTTTACCTTACAGCTCCTCAGGCATCTGATGAATGCCAACATACGTCTTCTGTTCTGTGAAATTTACTCCACCTCCATCATCTGTTCCTGCTCAGTGGCCATTAAATCTGTCTGACCAAGTAAGGACTGACTTGATTTGCAGGGGTCCTTTATTTTAATATACTGCTGATTGAACCTTCTCAGTCTTGTATTTGCACACAGTGTTCCCGTCAGGGCCGTTGGTCAATTACATTTATTGTGCACAATAGTGATTTCTGTTGTACTGTCAAACTATGCCAAATGATTATCTTGATGTATAGATAATACCGTAAAAAAATAAATAAAAATAAAATAAATATAAAATTAAACTACAATCTTTTGGTAGAATGTTTTATCTTTCAGCAACATCAAGAGTAGATGTTTTAATACTGCAAGTTTGGAGCCTATTTACATACAGCCTAATGGACAAACACAGTTGATGCCATTTAAACATTTTCCACACTAAGCATTCCAACAAAAAGTAGAAATAAAAATGGCAAGTGCAGTCAGTCAGTTTTAGTGAGTGTATTTAATTAGCAATAAAAGAGCTGTGGCCCATTAGGTTGCTAGAGGTACAAATAAAATGCAAGGGTTATAAATGTATACAGTAGCTGGTTCTATGAATTCTTCAGTCTATCCTCTGCAAGGCAGGGCCCCAAAAGGATCCTGCTCTGGGCCCCCAGATGTAAAAGGCCAGCCCTGACAGGATGCTTTCAGTATCTTTGGCAAACATGTTCTTGTATTTATTGTTTATTAGAATATTAATGTGTACTTCAATCCCCTTTGGTTGTACAGAATCTTATTGCAAAATCTCCATATTTATGAGCATCCTGGTGCGTAGTGCTGGTGATCCCACCTTCAATTTCTTCAACTGGTCGACATTTCCCCCCACCCATTGGCTTTTCAGCAGCACTTGGTATTCAACGGGTGTCTGTAACTCTCCAAGTGGTCAGTGAAGTTTGATTCATGAGGACTGGGGCCGTAACTAAACACTGCTGCTTTAATTCGAGGAGATGTAAATGATGGCCATAGACCCAGCGTGATTTCCTTGGGGAGAGCAAGTAGGGTTGGGGGAGCAGGTGCTGTAAATCATCACCTCAATAGGTCAGAGGTCAAACATAAAGAACGCCGCGGCATCCCATTAATATACTATAATGCCCTAATCAGCCTCAGTGAGAGTCACTGCCAATCAAAACACAGCTGATACGGTCGCAAAAAATGATTGCTGATTATTTACTAGGTAAACATCATACTTTCTACAACTTCAAGTATGCTGCTGCTTTTAAAGATTTACACCATTTTTACACTAAAGAAAGTTGAATACAACATCCTCATACACATATCTGCATGGCAGCACTGAGCCAGTTCCCATTGCATGGTGACAGCTGGAGAGAAAAGGAGTAATGGGAATATTCTCAGCAATTAGGACATTTGTAATAGCCTGCCATACTTCACTTGGCTCCCCAATGGGCCATTAATTATACTGATCTAATAAATGCAATAGAGATCCATTCCTACACATTATAGCATTAAGGGGACTGAACTGACCACTCGGCACTTCCCTTTCAGAAACCACAGTACAGTTAAAACACATTTTCACAAATCGGTGAGTGGAAACCAGAATTGTATTCTACAATATGCTATTTTGTCTCTAATGTATACTATTTAGTATTCTGAACTTGTAATGTTTATGAACAATAAGAACATGGTAGGTAAGAATAAATGAAAGCATTGGCAGAAGGTTGGATGACGGACCTTTTATGGTGTAATGAAACAAGCAGTAGCAAAATACACAGAAAATGAATACAAAATATGAACATGCACCCACATTCCTACACAAAGGCATCATGAAATAACTAGAAGCTTCATAAAATAGCAATAACCATACTGCAGTATATTTAAAGCACAGCATACAATAGGAACCATATGGGAGAACAAAGAAACCAGATGCTACAGCAAATATTAATGAAGTGCAAACTGCGTATTGTTGTATTAACATAAACAAGCCTGCAGAGGCCATATGTGTGTATAGAAAATGTGTAGGGCTGCATGCAGTGCTAATGCAGAATAGATGTATGATGAAGGTCTTGCACATTACCAACCACTGTGAATCCTTCCAGGTTCTGGGCAGTTAGGCTCCAAATGAGAGTAGTGTGTTTACGTTTCAGTTTGCTGCATCAGCCAAAGTGATACTGAACATGCTGTGGTGGTTGGTCAAGAAAATTCTTCCTGTGATATTACTTTCAGCAGACATTTTTAAGGCTGGGAAAGTCCATTAAGTACAAGGAAGGAATCTATGACTAGTAATAAAGTTTGAAAATATAAAAGTGTGTGATATGTACCACAACAAGCAATAATATGTTCCAATACTATTCTATTATGAGTTCTTGATATTTTCCTTGATTTCAGAAACCAAAACTCAAGTTCAAATCTACTCCAGGTGTTCTCTGATTATCTTTGGGCCTTAATGGTGCAGCTCAAAGAAGTCTTATGTCGCACCACTCCCCACAGAACTAATTTAGCAAATAAGGTGCAAAAGGGCCTACGGCTAGAGTTCCTGAGGTTGACTGAATATAAGGACTGGCACTGGTCAACATCCACTGAGCTGCATGCCAGCAACACCTTTGATCCCTCATCAGCCTCATGTCACTGCAAGAAGAGGAGAATTCAGAGTGACAAAGAGGGGAAAAGCATAAATGTGAGCGTAAACAGAAAGTCTGGGTTGGCGGATACAGTTAAAATATATGAACAGCTAAAAAAGCAACACAAACGCCAAATCTTTACAGTTCTCATGAAAAGTTCTCCCTGATTTTACATAGCAAGAATCACTAGAGCGATACGATGATAAGCTGCAGATAGCAACATGTTTAAGGAATATGTTTAACTGGTATTTAAGCAACAATTTGCACCAAATGGATCCTGGCTTTTTCTGTTGTCACGGTAACTGCGGCTAGAAGGCATGAGCGTGTGTGTGTGTGTGGCTGCAGGTATTCTGGCTCTCTTTAACAGGGTAATCACTATTGTGAAGGTGAAGAGTGACACGGGAAGCAGCGGCTCATTAGCTTGAGGAATGCATGTTGCAGTGTCAATTGTGGGCTGTTTACTTTATTCCACACACTTGCCTGAGCCCGACATTTCCCTGGCACCTTGCTGTTTATTGTTTGCAAAGATGACATGGTGTGTGGTAGCGACAGCAAATGATTCAGAAATGATATCAGGATCCTCACAGCTAAAACAGTACTTGCCAAGCACCCCTGCTCACTTGAGATTCAAAATCTCACACTAGCAGCTGCAGGAAACCTGCTAACCACAGAAATGCAACGCCAGCAAAGATAACTAGTAACAGAGCTACAAAACAGAAAATATGATTAATGTTTTTATATTTTTAATCTATAAATGAGTTTATTTTTTATTACCTGGCTTGCTAACTTTCATTAAGCTATTTTACACTGTTTCTAAAGCGTGTTCATTAAAAAAATATAATTTATTGTGCTTGAAAGCACCATAAATCCAGCCAATGGGAAGACTTCACATTGCAGGGCCCTGTGTCCGCGTTGTCATCAGTACTGGCTACAGGTATGCTGGAAGCGGCAGTGATGTTGACAAGTACGCGTTCTGCGTAGTTTTCTCATTGCACTATTTTATTCAAGTTGACGACATATACGCTCGTTACTGTAAGTAAGTGCAATAAACCTTTGCGAGCAAAAAGCCAAAACTTAATCAATAAGCGTGTTCTACAAGCATGAACATGTAAACATGAAGATCGCATATATAGTATGCAGTGATTTTGCTTTAAACATTACTGTTGTTATATTTAAAATATTTAATTCTAATACTCAATAAGTTTTTTAAGAGTAGTAGAAGTATCGATAAAATCCTAACGATACCCATCCCTAAACAGTGGACAGCAGAGCAGAAGAGGAGACAACATCATTTTACTCACTACGATTATCATATGACCAAAAAGCAAGCAGTATATACATAAATGATATACAGTAGATGCGTAGATAAATAACAAGTCATAGAAAGAAAACTCTTTCAAATGGAGCATGCTGAGGGTGAATTAAGGGGTCTCACAGCCTTAGGAAAGAAGCTGCTCTGCAGTGTGTTAGCGTGACAGCAGATACTTCTGTATCTCTTTCTAGACAGCAGCAGGGTGAACAGGCTGTGGCTGGGTGGGTGCTGTATTTTGGTATCCTTTAGACTCCACACAGGCACCTCACCTCATCAATATCGCTCAGGAGATGGGTGCCATTAATCTTCTGAGGGGTTTTCATCACCTGCTGCAGAGCCCTCCTGTTCTTGGCAGTCCACATCCCATGCCAGTCAGGATGCTTCCTATTGCTCTCCACTAAAAGTTAACGAGAACTTGGTACGAGAATTTTGCCTTCATTGGTTTCCTTAAGAAATACAGACATTTTTGAGATTTCTTAACCAGGGTGGAGATGTGAGATGATCATGTGAGGTCCACTGTGATGCTGACTTATAAATATCACCATATGCAAGGTATCCAAAAATTACAATTCATCTTTATTTTCTTTTTTTTACAGAATACAATCTTTTTAAATGGTTTTAAAACACCTTGTATTTATATACTATCATCCAAGTTTTGGGAAATTCAAATAAAAAATTAACACTTCTGAAGAACTTCTAATTTCTAAGTCAATTTATAATTGACTTCAGCACAGTTAACTGAATAATAATAACTGAAATTTATTTTTTGAGAACAAATGTAGTCCACCGAATCCAAATCTAATTCTTCATGTAACCCAATTTAAAAATCCAAAATGCATCTCTTCTTTTCAGCCAACTCCCCTCCACTGACACACTCCATTTATTAATCACATTCTCTGACCAATCCACTCTTGTTACAAGAATTTGACATCAGTTTGGAGATAAATAATCCTCCCCACACGCACCAGGCAATCTGTCGCCTTTGCTCTATCAATCTCTTCCCCTGTCTAGCTGAGGCGCCTCAAGTGTCTCTCGCTCTGTTGTGGTTATGTTGTGCCCCCCCCACTCCCCCACCCTGAGCTCATCTGACAGGGAGGATGACACAGAAAAGAAAAAAAACACCTTCCCTCCTTGCATTTACATACAAGCTGCATTACAACCCAATTACACTTAGATTACATTAATGTGCCTTCACCCAGCCAAGCCTCCTCTACACGAGCCAAGCCCATTCTCCACCGTCGGCGGTGCCCGTGGAGCATAATGGAGGCGCGTAATCTTGTGATATTGTGTCGGGATTAACATCAAATCTCATTATGGCTGTGGTGGATCATGGGAGAGGAAGCGATGGTGAAGGCGAGGTTGGAAGTGGGGGGGTTTACATCTTTATTCATTCTTTAGGTTTTTAAAAATGAAAAAAAGAGGAAAAAGGAAGAGATGAGATCAGCGCTATGAAATCTCAATTACACACGGTGGCATTTGGGAGGTAGATTTATTATCCACAAGAGCCTGTTGGCTAATTTGCCATGTGGGCCTGTTGAACACACCCATGAGCACTCACACACACACAAGGCACAGTCGACCAGGACAAGGACCAGGGGTCAAAAGGAGATGTGTTTTAGCACAGCACAGCGAAATACGACACAAATCAAACAGCCGTACCCCCCCCCTTTAGCTCACCACGCCTCGCCCCTCCACACCAAACACCTCTCCCCTGTTAGCCTTTTCCCCCAGCCTGGAATGCTCCCGCTTCAAAAACCTCTTTTTTATTACCAATAGATCCGTGAAGGTTGTAATTGCCTAAGTGATATATAGCCGGCATCGTGGCGCGGCTCAATTTCGCTCAGTTTAAAACGCCACCACGCCAAAGTGGTGTTGAGGGGAGAGCCTCGTACTGTTAAATAAAACAGATTGTCAGGCTAAACAACCAGGGCCAATATCACATTTCGACGCATACGCCCCAATTCCCAGACGGGTGGCTGGTGGATAGGATTGGTGGGGAGAGGGGGAGCTGCGTACACACACACACACACACACACACACACACACACTCAAGCCATTTATTTATGCAGATATGCACGCTTCCCGTGCTCTGTATTCTGAACATGCTAAACACACACACAGACACACACACAGTGAATGAAAACAAACATACATGCAAACACATGCGCAAAACAAATGTACACACACACACATTCCCCCTCCCCCAGCGGTGCACCGTGCTACTATTGAGCCTCGGGAGCCTCACTAAATCACACTGAGGCCCCAGCAGAAATGGGGGATAACAGCACAGCAGTGTTACAACCATTGATTGCTGAATCCTTTCCTTTTCACAACAGGGTGGGGAGGATTTGGGGGAGAGAGATCTTGCCAGGGACTGGAGAGTGTGAGTGTGTGTGGAGGGGGGTTG
>NC_060165.1:5079473-5079957 GCF_021292245.1 Micropterus dolomieu | reverse complement strand
TTTTTTTTTAAAGAAGTTGTTCTTTCCTTTCATTTTGTGCAGTTTTCAAACACAAACCCTGATAACCACAAAACAAGTAGAACTCTCTGGCAACGCTGACTGGGGTTGCTCGGATAATAAACCTCCACAAATTCAATAAAGAGCAGGACAGAGCACAACCAGCTTCCACATAGTGGGGAAATACTCCATTGTGAATGCGATAGTTGTTAACAGGGCTTTTATTAACGTAACATGTAAGTAATAAAAAATTCAACAAAGTAATTAAAGATCTGTTCCTTTGCATTGGAAGTAACACTAAGAATGTAGATGGTAAACTAGTTTAGCCGGACATGCTAAAGTAAATGTAATGTAATGTAAATGCTCCGTACTTGTATAGCGCCTTTCTAGTCTTTTCGACCACTCAAAGCGCTTTTACACTACATCTGCATTCACCAGTCACACACATTCATACACTGAGCCTAAGTGCTCAAACAGAAACTAACAT
>NC_060165.1:4968794-5079423 GCF_021292245.1 Micropterus dolomieu | reverse complement strand
GGCTCAATTTCGCTCAGTTTAAAACGCCACCACGCCAAAGTGGTGTTGAGGGGAGAGCCTCGTACTGTTAAATAAAACAGATTGTCAGGCTAAACAACCAGGGCCAATATCACATTTCGACGCATACGCCCCAATTCCCAGACGGGTGGCTGGTGGATAGGATTGGTGGGGAGAGGGGGAGCTGCGTACACACACACACACACACACACACACACACACACTCAAGCCATTTATTTATGCAGATATGCACGCTTCCCGTGCTCTGTATTCTGAACATGCTAAACACACACACAGACACACACACAGTGAATGAAAACAAACATACATGCAAACACATGCGCAAAACAAATGTACACACACACACATTCCCCCTCCCCCAGCGGTGCACCGTGCTACTATTGAGCCTCGGGAGCCTCACTAAATCACACTGAGGCCCCAGCAGAAATGGGGGATAACAGCACAGCAGTGTTACAACCATTGATTGCTGAATCCTTTCCTTTTCACAACAGGGTGGGGAGGATTTGGGGGAGAGAGATCTTGCCAGGGACTGGAGAGTGTGAGTGTGTGTGGAGGGGGGTTGCTTCACACACAGGCAACGGTTGGGTAAAATATGTTATTGTGGCAATCAAATCACGCTAACATAGTCAGGGATGTTTTCAACGGCCAGCGGCATCAATGAAGGGACAAAAATTACTAAGGTGAAGTAATCACACAGACATATTCTGGATGGTTCTAGTGCAACATCAATATTTCCAGGCTTCACGTGGCTCGTGAATAAAGCCACCGTGTCTGTGTGTGTCATCAGTTACCCAAAAGAGCACAGGTCCCCCACAGTCCATGCGCCGCTGGATCTCACGCAGTGTGCATCTCGTATACAAGCAACCATTAGAAGCAGCAGCTATGCTTCCATTTGGTAAATCCATCACAAGATCTGGAGCCATGAAGAAAACAGCAGGAAGTTATTAATAGAGGCCAAACTGCCTGGAAATGTTGATCACTACATGTAGGCTGTTACCAACATTGTGAAAGTGAAATGTAAGGAATATGGATGTATTCACCTGCTACAGCATATGTCAGTAATATTTTTAAAACTTTGACCCACTGGTAGTTCTAAAGGAAAGTCAGGGAATCACCAAAGTCAGGGAACATTAACCATTGTTTAGGAACCACGAAATTCAAAATTTCATGGCAATCCATCTTATGGTTCTTGAAATATTTCAGTTTGGTCCAAAGTGGTGGACTGGTCTGCCAACAAGGTTTTCAGGCCCAGAGGAGGGGAACACAACAGGGACTGCCAATGGGGAGCGGTTCTGAAATGAGCACTAGAAACACCAGAACCTCCCAAGGGGGCAATAGAACCAAGCTCGGCTCGGAAGCCTCCCAGTGAACACGGCCGGTCCTGAACACTGGGTAACCTGACAACGCCAGAGGTCAGTTTGACAACAGGGAATACAGTACCAAGCTGATTTACAGCAGCTTTGAACAGAACTCTGACAGAAAGGTAAAGATGGAGAAAATATGAGGGCCCAATACATGACATTGTCCGCAATGGGCGAAGATGGACCACAATTATAACCTTGAATGGAGACTCTACGATTAGAAAAAAAACAACAAAAGTGAGCCTTTTGACTCAACAAATATTCTGACATCAAAACTCAGATGGATGCCATTTGCCACAAGAAGGCCGTCACGCAAGAATTAGACAATCTTCACAATAAGCTCAGACTACATGATGCTTTAGGCAGTGAGTATAATTACATAAGGCTTAAGGACAACAAATTACATTGCAGTGGATAGTAGACTGAAGTATTACTCCTGTAAGGTTATGGATTATTCATGTTCAGATCAAAGACTACTTTAACAATAACAGCTTGATCACCAAATATCAATGTGTGTAAGACAGGGTTACTTAACTTGTACAGCACTTATACAAATGTCTGATGATTGGTTCAAGCTCCAGTTGGCAACAATTGAACACGCAATGCAAATCCTTCCGCGTTTTTTCTCTGCTGCTCGTATCACTCTGCTAAGCCCCTCCCACCAAACCCACAAGTTCATATAGTAGCAGAATGAGCCGGTTGGCCTTGTAAAACCTCATCTCTTATAGGGCCTGCTCTCCGCGGTGAGAGCTTCGCCAAGACCCCAGCCCCTCTCGCCACGACTCATCTTTTCTTAAAGATGTCTCCAGTGTTTAGCAGCCCCGGGGATTAGGGCCACAGGCTTCAGATGGAGCTGCAACGCCTTCTAACAGCAGGATCAAGCTAGTACACCACACACACCACTGTCCCCCCTCAAAAGTTAATCCCCACTTTTTGTCATCATGCCTCTTTCCCCTTTGTCAATACGAGCGACATGGCATCAAACATAATGAACCCAAAGCTCTGTATAGAGCCCGGACATGTTTGCACACATATTTTGTACTATATACTGTTGTTGGCAAAGGAGGTATGGGTTGTTCTTTCCCTGCAGTAGGTTGTTTCCCAGCCATTGTGTTTGCAAAGCTCCTCCTGAAGCCGCGAGCTGAAGATATTGAGCTTGACCGAGTGAGAACATGCATGAGGAGGGGCGCTGCGCAGCATGCGCACGAGCAGCATGCGCACGAGCAGCATGCGTTAGAGACGGCTCCTAGCTCTGATTGGTTTTTTGATTCGGTTGCAGTGGATTCTTTCAAATGGCAGAAGGAGCAGAAGTTGTAGTTTGTTTGTTTTTTTAGTTTTTCACGGATTAGCTGTGTCATATAATACTGTCAGGATATAGTGACAGTTTCAGCTAATGTGCCAAAAAGTTATTTTTATAAAACCTTTAAAGGTTCAGTACCTTGCAATCAACTTTCCAGTCTACCACTGCCCCCTAACCTTTCAAAGAGCGTAGGACAGCTATGGTGGCTGACAAAAGGTGTCATCTTCTGAGACAGCAAAGTAGCCAGTCAAGAAAGGAGGTTTCTTTAGGTTAAGAAATTATATTTACTTAATTATTCAGTGAAACCATATGTTATTGTGACTTGGCCGCTGACAGACATTAAAATGTAAGCCAAGACTGTGAAACACTGTCACTGTTTCTGCACCACAGCATTATAAACAACATAATAGATAAAGTTTAGACAAACATTGATAAGGGAGACACATTAATTCTCTCTGTGATTATGGACCCTCGTCAAAACTGCCTGCCAGCAATAATACCTGGCCCACAGCCAGATTATGGTGCTTTGATAGCGGCAAAAAATATAAATAAATAAATACTTCTCACATAATCACTTCCTCTTTGGTGGTTTTGCCTATAAAATAAAAGTGCAAGAAGCTTGTTTACTGTAATGCTGAAATTGGAGTTGAACTGACATTAAGAGTCTGCTGCCTGCTTGACACACCTCTGAAAGTGCCATCAGAAAACGTGATTACCCTAAATGTCCCCTGCCTGGAGATACTGGGGAAATGCAAAAGTGTCCATAGGTTAATGGGTGCAGATCAAACACCACAACATAAAGTTACAACACTGCAGCACATGCTGTAATGTAAGCATGAGAAACGCTGCAGAATCCATTTGTTGAAGAGAGAGAAAGAAAAAGTTGCCCCAAGGTGGGCTCAAACCTGCATTTTACCAACTGAGCTAACCTAACACCATGATGATCACAGTCAATATTATCTTATATTCTTACCCACCATCTAATGGCTAAAAATATTGCTCTGACGCAAAACTTATTTACCAACCCCTGCTGTATATTATTACTACTACTTCTTCTTTGAACGTATCTATTCAACATAATGATGAGTGTCTACACTGCCTGAATTCTACCAGAAGTAGAACAAGAAGAACGTAGACACGAAACACGCTCTGTAGCGCTGTTTGTCCGTTTGACCTGCGGTTATGTAGATATAAATGTCTCATTCTAAGATAATAAAAACATTCAAAACAATGATTTATTGTGTAAGGTCTTTATACACCAAAGAAAACACAGTTATGGATTTTATATTGCATTTCTGTCAATAAATCCTAAATATTACACACTGGACCTTTATGGTACATTCAAGACTAGACTCAAATATAGTGGGAGTGGTTGCATAAGTGCTGCATTTACTGACCATGATATTTTAATTGAAAAGATTAAATGTTATGGTAGTCTATCAAACTGTAGTAGTTTATTATGTGGTATACCTCACAGAAGTTGTCTGGGACCACTTGTGTTTTTAATTTCTGTGAAAAATGCAGGTATAACCATGTACGTTGATGATTCCACTGTTTATGATATAGCAACCAAATGCCTTGAATTAAATCAAGTTTTGTTTAGCGAATATAATAATATGATTGGATTAAAACAAATAAATTAGCCATGAATATATTCAAAACTAAAGGAACTGTCTTTGGGTTACAACACAAACTAGTTTCTAAGCCATCAGGGATTTTGGGACCATTTAAATAAACAAATCACCATCATCCCCGACATCCTCAGCACCAAACTCACCCAGCTCACTGTGCCAGCCTCCACCTGTCAGTGGATCACAGACTTCCTGACTGACAGGAGTCAGCAGGTGAGGCTAGGAAACATCACATCCAGCACCCGGACTATTAGCACCGGCGCCCCCCAGGGGTGTGTGCTCTCCCCCCTGCTATTCTCCCTCTACACCAACGACTGCACCTCAGGGGACCCATCTGTCAAACTCCTGAAGTTCGCTCACGACACAACGGTGATGAGTCGGCCTCCAGACGGGAGGTTGATCAGCTGGCTCTCTGGTGCGGTCAGAACAACCTGGAGCTTAACACGCTTAAATCTGTGGAGATGACCGTGGACTTCAAGAGGAGCCCCCCCATCACCAAACTCAACAGCCCTGTGTCTGCTGTGGAATCCTTCAGGTTTTTGGGATCCACTATATCCCAGGACCTGAAGTGGGAGCCCAACAATGACAATATCATCAAGAAGGCCCAGCAGAGGACGTACTTCCTGCGTCAGCTTAGGAAGCTCAACCTGCCTAAGGAGCTGCTGATCCAGTTCTACACAGCCATCATCCAGTCTGTCCTCTGCACCTCCATCAATGTCTGGTTTGGATCTGCCACCAAAAAGGACAGGATCAGACTACAACGGATAGTCAGGACTGCAGAAAAGATCATCGGTGCCAACCTGCCCTCCATTCAGGACTTATACATTTCCAGAGTCAGGAAACGGGCAGGAAACATCCCTGCAGATCCATCTCACCCCGGACACAACCTGTTCCAGCTCCTCCCCTCTGGTAGGCACTACAGAGCACTGTACACCAAAACCAACAGACTCGAGAACAGTTTATTCCCACAAGCCATCACTCTGATGAACAGCTGATTTCTGACTCAGTGTCAGGAACAATTCCTGTACAATAACTCAGTAACTCTGTCTCTAATCAGCACCTGTTTACCGGTTACCACTTATTATTTATTTATTCACCATTCTCTATTTCAGTGCTGTTCATACTATGTCATATTGTATATACTGTATACCAATACACCTACCTCAGGTCATAAGGTCATAGGTCTTATTTATTTTTTCCAGCATCCTTTGCACTATGTTCCATCACACTGTGTACATGTATGCATGTATGCATGTATGTGTATGTGTACCTGTATATCATATCCACATTCAACATGTACATAATGAGAATAGTTTACTCTTGCATCCTTTGCACTCTGATCACTGCACTATTTGTCAATATGTCTATATTGTTTTGTTCATAGTGTGTATATTAGTGTTGTCTATTCTGTAGTTTGTGTCTGATTTTATTTTATTTTATTATTGTATAAGAAAGCACATCGTGAGCAATGTACAATCCTGAGTCAAATTCCTCGTATGTGTCCATATACCTGGCAATAAAACTGATTCCGATTCATTCATAGTATTGTAGCATGCTGAAGTTAGCATTTAGCTCAAATCAATTCAATCCATAAGCACAGCTTCACAAAGCTGCTAGCATGGCTGTAGACTCTTAGTCAAAGTCAAGTACAGGCAGTCAAAGTATGAGAAGATGATGATTACTCTGAATCAATGTAGTACTATTTCATTGATGTGTTTACACAGATCGTATTGACCCAATTTCCTTAATAACCACAATTTAACTGCTTGGTTCATCTCTGCTGCCGTCTCGCAAACGATGGATGAATATCCGCTGTTGTACTACCAGACTACAAAGCAGCTTCTTTCCACAGGCTGTGTGACTGTCTGACTCCTCCTTATCCTCTTCACTCCACCATAAATAAAAGACATGGAACTTCTTGTTATTCTGGTTTTGCAGATTTTATTCTATTCTAATTTTAAATATTTGTATATACAGTATATTCTCTGTGTATATATAGTGTGAATGGGGCCGCAACTTTCAGTTAATTGTGCAGCCTTGTGTTATAGAGTGACAAATAAATGTACCATCAACCTAAAATATGTGTCTGACGCATTAGAATAACAGGTGTAACAAGCCAACAGTAGTTTAGCACAATTGGGGAACCAGACCTGATGTAGGACTACAGCAAATTTTTACACCAACTTTTGTTTTTGTTAAAAATATTCCAATGATATGAATAAAAGTTCAACTTTGAGATACTCCTTAAATTGATATGAGGCAGCCAGATAATTTCTCTAGTGACGAGCCACCTCTTTGTCTCTGGTATGGTTGAACTACAACACACACAGTCACACACTCTACTCTTGGTTTTGGAGTTATAGGAGAAAACAATGTTCAGCACTGGTTAAAAATGAATAGCCTTTGAAAGTTACCTAATTATTATCCACAGCGGTATTTGTACTAAGACAAGGGTGGAGGGGAACAAATGTTTGATAAGAGGTGCGATTGCATCAGAGGTTTGCAAATCTGGATGTTTATGGGGAACCAGATTCCAAATGAAACTGGCTGCTACCTTTTTTCCCCTGACGAAAACGAGACGAAGACGAGACGCCGGCAATGTCCTTAAACGCTGACTGTGACAATATTAACATGCAATAAACGAAAAATGAAGAGACTAAAATGTAATTCATAAAATAAAAACGTAAAAAAAAACCTCTTTCTTTTTGTCAGTATAATGTGGAGACAAAATATTACAGGCCATATTTTCTCCCTCTAAATTTTCACTTGAACAGTGTTCATTCAGCGGTGTTTTTTTCTTCCTGTGCTTTGAATGCTGGTCAACCGCGGCAACGCATGGGCCGCGAGGAAAACGTTACTGTACTGTGGAGGATGCAAACTCTGAAGCGGCATATCAAGACTAACCACCGGGAATTGAGGTAAGTTAATGTCTCCTTTGCAATAAAAATGAGAATAAAGCAACATAAAAATTTTACAAAAAAATGTATCTATATGTGAGAGGAGTGAAATAAAGATTAAAATGATAAATATCTCTATTTTGGTTAGAGCAGATTGACCATAATGCTAATCAAAATTATACTAATGAGTTAGAAAAGACTAAAATGGTTAATGACAAAAACTAGAACTTTTGATTTTCTTATGACTAAAATCATACTAAAATACCCAGACTTTTAGTCAATTAAAACTTGATTAAAAAAAATAAAAGTATACAGTGGACTAAATATGACAAAAACTAAAAAGGACATTTGACACAGGACTAAGACTACATTTTAACAAGGCTGACAAAATCAACAGTACTTATAGACCACACTGGATGTGGGTTTGAGATGTTTATTTTAAATTTTTTAAATGGAAATTGACAGAAAGGTAAGGAATTCTTTCTTATCCCCGAGGGGTAAATAATTGTGCAGCCAGCAGAAGCAAATTAATCACAACAGTAAAACAATGATACACATTCACTTCACAGAAGCAGTAACAGTAACAGGTAGGCTACTCAACCATAATGATATAAAATAAATCTGGTGCAATAAATACTACAGTGTCTGAAGTAGTAATGCATACCACGTAAAATCACATTTAATTGTTTAAGAAACAAATGGCAGCAGGCACAACAGAATGCTTAAATCAGTTAGATCAATTGCTAGCAGTTGATGATTGAAAATGGCGTTGCTGCATTGAGCCGTTTCCTGTTCATTATCAGATATTCTTCCAGAGACTTTTGGTGTGCGACAGCCCCACTCATTGAAGGATGTCTGTAAACATTCTGATAAGATGACTGTAATAAATAATTTAACAATACATTTGAAAGTAATTTAAATTAGATTTTTAAAATCTTCACACTTAAAATTCAATGTCAGACTTGAAACGAAGGCTGGCTTGCTAACTTGTTTTACAATCATATTTAAATATTTGAAAGATTTTCCATTCATTATATTTGAATCACAACGACGCTTTGTAAAAACTAAAAGGAGGTGAAAGGATACAGAAATGCAGCATGTAGATTAACAGGGTTTACTGCATTTGCCCCTGTGCTGTTGAGGGTTTTGCAAATTTTTCCAGGGACGGTTGTGTTATGTGCTTCTTCACTGATTAACTTCTCACAGTAAGTAAATAAGCTAGCAAGGCCAACTGTATCATTAAAAACACACTTACTCTTGCCACCAGTAACGCAGGTGTTTAAAAACCTACCAGAACTGAAATCTTAAATATCGTCTATATAGAAACACTACTTCAGTCCCTGACCAATCTAGTGCACAAGACTACAGAAACTACAGAATGCCCTCTGGTGTCTCACACCCAGAATCCTGTGTGGAGGGCGGGGTGAGGTGTGGTGACGGTGGAGAAGCAGGAGAGGACCCAGTATTCCATTAGCCAGTCTGTGATGTACTGCTCCACACACACACACACACACACACACACACACACACACACACACACACACAGATGGGAGAACAGTTTCCCTGTCTCCTCCCGACACCCTCCCCCATCCCACTGCCTCTCCTCTTCATCCTCCTCCTCCTCCTTCACACACCTCACACCCTCCGTCAGTCACCATCCATCACACAAGACCTCCACAGATGGGCCTACGAATAACATGCGTGCACACACACAGTCACCATACTCACTCCCACCGCCACAAACACACACAGGCATCGTCACCAACACACATACACACACACAAAAGCTCTAGACTCTCACTCCTACAGACACTCACAGGGTTGGCCAGACATACACACACTCACAACAGCTCTCAACAACCTCTCTCCTTCTCGCTCATACACACACACACACACACTCCACCCCACAAACTCTTTCATCTGTGGCTCTCAGAAGCCAAAAACCTCCATGGCAGAGGGGAAAACCAATTAGGGCACAATTAGTGCCATCAGATCTACCTGAGAGATGGCGCCTCACGCTCATGCTGACAAAACAAAGCGACATATGGGATTGGGCGGCGGTGGTGTGGGGGAGTAAAACCACTGCTCGCTCACTTCCCGCAGTCTTTAAAGTCCCACATTTCTGATCAATGAGGAAAAAGAGCAGCACTAATGAGCCTCACTCCTTTACAAGAAACACCTGTACAACGCGCTGGATAAGTCTAATTAAAGAAAAGAGGAGGAAAGGTCGAAACAGAAAACTGTGAAAAGTTGTGTATAAAGGAAATACATCAAGCACGTGGTTTCTTTCCATGCTAATCAACAAGTTAGTTCCGAGAGAAAGAGGCAGTGACAGGAATCAAAAGCATGGCTCACCTTTACATTTCCAGCCATGCACTAGTTTAAAGAAAGATTCCACTCAAAATGATATTCCAATCCAGACTCAGCTCTTAATGTTGTGAATGAGACCCATCCAGCACTCTGTACATCACATATCCAAACCCGCCTGCAGCCAGGAGAAAAAAAATCCTCCCTGGGAATCCAACTGTTGTCCACCTTATTAACCCTTTAGTCCTGGATGCTAACTCTTTCCTCCTGTAGCCTGAAAAAATCCTCCTGCAGTGCCTGCATGAGAGAGAGGATGTGTAGTAGTAGTAGTAGTAGTAGTAGTAGTAGTAGAATGAGGTGGGATGGATGGAGGGTGTAGGAGGGGAGGGGTGCTGGCGGCTCACATCATGACAGAAGGCGTAATCTGCGCATCGGCGTGCTCTCAGCGAGGGAATTGAGCCACCAGAGAAGAAGAAGATGATAACGAGGAAGAAAAGGAGGAGGAGGAGAGAGGCATGAAGGCAGGCAGTGGTGAATGAGAGGAGGATGCAAGCTCCCACCCCTCACACTGCTGAGTCTCTCTCTCCCCCTCTCCAACACACACATGAACACACTCCTACCCCCCGCCCTGCTACAGATTGCATTGCACTGATGAAATTTTAATGGTTCTTTTAGGAAGAATAATGAACATGCTAGTCCCTGGAGTTGTGTGTAGGTGGGGTGGGGTGGAGGTGGGGGGGTCTACACTACACACACCTACAGAGGCATGCAACAAACATACACAGCATACAAGTCTGTTTCATTTTCTCTCTTTTACAAACGTTCACCAGCGCATACTCCCACTCAAACACACCGCAATCCTGCACAGATTCACTTACACAAACACTCTTACACACCCTTTTCTTCATTTGCACACCACATACAGAAACACACAGACATCTACACATGCCATGCAGGCTTATGCTCAACATCATACTGCTGCTGACAGACACACACACACACACACACATAAGCACACTCACTCCCGTCGCACAGGGAAGATCGGGTGGGGGAGTTAGCGCAGAGATCCAACCCATCCTCAAAATGCTCCTCTTGGTGCACACTCTCATTCACACACAAGCAGCAGCAGCGCACACAGGCACACATAAGCACACACCCCAATGAAGTGGAACAAAGAGCGCAGAGGCAGCATGTGGAGGCACCAGTAGGAACACCATGATGGGAGGAGAGGAGTGAAGTGTGCCAGAAAACACACTAAGTACCTTCAGTCAACTGCAGTATAGTAGAGTGTAGTAGAGCAGGGTTAAAGAAATAATAAAACCAATCGAAGACAAAATAGAAAACGATTTAATTGTAATGTATGCATCACTAACTACAACTAAGCACACATTTATACTTAAGAGGCATTATAAGTCATTTAAAGTGAAAATCTAAATTCAATAAGGCAAACAAAAAGAGTTCCACATTCACCTCCCGTCAACTTCATTCTAAATGCCCAGTTAGTTATCAATATAAATATGGAAACACACAGCCATAAACTGAGATAAAATTATCAAAACTGTTTAATTACGTTGACAACCTTGAATTCTTTGTGTTCTGCTTTAACCATTTTTACCAATGTTACTAATGTTGTGAACAAATTTTAACCTGCTGATTATTTTCTCAATTAATCAATTCATTGTTTACTCTGTACAAGGTCAGACAATAGAGAAAAATGTCCAATACAAATATTCAGTTAATAATTACATAAAACAAAGAAAGTAGCAAAGTCTAGATAAAATTAAACCAGAGTCTAGTTTGAGTTTTTGCGGATTTATCAATTTTTAATATAGCTGCAGATACATTTTCAGTTCAATCTACTACTGAATTAGTCAACTAACCGTCTCAGCTTGAATTGCAAGTAACATTGAGATTCCGATCTTGTATGTACTGAAAAATATATAAAGAAATGTTTTCTACTGCATGTTACCTTCTGGTAGCATGCTTTAACTTGGCTTTGCGTACCAGCTAACGTTATTTTGTCCCCAGAGCATCCTTAAACCCTCAACCTAAAACGGAGCTTGCACCATTGTTTGTTTAAAATACAGAATTCCAACTCTCTGTAAGTCACCTAAGAAAGTTGGTACCAGAGTCGAGCTGGTAAGCACGACTGACAGGGGTGACTGTCATGCCCTAAATTGAGCCTCTTAGGCATTTACATTCCGCCTCCTATGTTAGTAGTGGGAGACTGGTGATGTTGTCCCAGCTCAGGATTAAACCCCACCTGACAGGTGCATTTAAGGGCAAAAATGTCCCTAAACCCTTCACCAGCGTCAACTTGGTGGATTTGCAAGGCTGCTCATTTGTTATTGACATGTTAGAATGTATTATGATTTTTATCTGAATAAATATAGTACTATAAAATCCAAAAACATTCTCAACAACACTAAATATCCATGACTAAATAAGCAACAATCGTAGTATTGAAATAGATTCTTAGATATTTTTAACAACACTCATATATTCAGCAAATGCTTCTTCAGGACAATGTGGTTGTGCTTTCATCAGATTTGATTGACAGTAGACATAAACAACCCATCAAATATCAAATGTTGATATCTATATTGTGTTTGGTGTGCGGACGTATGTGAGTGTACATAAAAACACAATTACAGAAATCTATCAACTTTGGCATGTTTGAACAGAAAATGTTGTGTTCATATAGGACCACATAGCTCAGAAGCAGACTGTGAGAATATCGTTTTCAGGGCTTTTAAAATTAAACCTCTATTCCAACGATCCAGCTGTCACTTTTTCCATCTCTCTCCATAAACTA
Organism: Micropterus dolomieu; assembly: GCF_021292245.1. Classification (NCBI taxonomy): domain Eukaryota; kingdom Metazoa; phylum Chordata; class Actinopteri; order Centrarchiformes; family Centrarchidae; genus Micropterus; species Micropterus dolomieu. The sequence continues at coordinate 5,067,094 of NC_060165.1, read as the reverse complement.
AAAAGGTACCACAATCCATATAGCAGCCAGAATAATGACTGGAACAGCCATAAATTGAGCTTTTCAGGTGCCATTTTCTCTCAGGTGTGTTAGGAGTGACAGACAGGTGAGACTATGCATGAAAGGTGCAATTCATGGCAAAAAAGTCTAAATTCTTGACCAGTGTTGACAATGCATGTATAAAGGTTTGCAATCCTGTTTATATTAATACATTAGTAATATGTTCATCTCTTAGGTGTAGTAAAATAAAACACTCTACCATGACGGCAGCTGTTCTCTGTAATCTACAGCTAAAAATGCTGATTAGCGTATTGGGTGGCAACTGTTGTGGTTGACAAAAATAATAAATTCTGTTCAAAAAAGAGCCAGCAAAGTGAAGGCAGCATACTATATTTACATTTCCTTGCATCATAATCAACCATTAAGCCAACAGTTTGACAATTAGCTTGCTGGCATGTCATTCAATATAATACGAGGAGTTTTGACTGCAACCACTTTGAAAAAAAAACACATCACACCAGTTAGATCAGGAATCAGGAGGGGGGGGGGGGGGGGGGGGGGGGGGGGGGGGGGGGGGGTCTTGAGTGATATATAGATGATACAGATTTCAAAGCCAAGAAGAACAAGGTCACACCTCAAATCTGAATCTCATCAGCCGAACAGACATGTTCCTGTGATCTTCTGGCATTAAGCAGGACAGAGAGTCAAGAGTCAGGTCACAGATTCACGTCAAGCAAGGAGGATAGATAAATGAGTGAAAAGGGGTTGAACTTACATCAAACCAGGATTCCTCTGGCTCCTTCACTGTTCCTCCGCTGACCACATATCAGTGTTCATTACTACAGCCAGCAGTGCTAAAAAGATCCTGAAAAGCGGGAAGACAAAAAGAGATCTGTTACACATTAACCTGGGTAGAAGCTCGAAAACACAAATGTGATAATCATCTCAGTTTAGTCACGCTTGAGTTTTTCCTTGAGGATAGAAAAAAAACAAAACAGCGTGGCTACCAGGGGACAGTTGCTTAAATTTCTCATAAATGGACGGATTACACTGCAGATCCTGGAAGTGATTTGTTCAGCCATATCCACTTTTATGCCAATAGTTACCTCCTGCTGCTCACAGCGGTCCCTCAAAAAATCCCACCGGGATTGTAACATGGTGTGACCGAAAGTCTACCCGTTGCAGGAAGACATTAAAACAACTTTGAGCACACAAACAGTTCTCCTTAAAGTTTCCCCCATTTGAAAAAAAACCCCAATAAACTCTGAGTCAACTCTTTGGCTGTGGAAATTGTACTCATCCCTCATATTCCCCACCAAGGCGCAACGTCCTACCTCTGTACCGTTCCCAAAAATCAGTTACCTGTGGGGATTATTTGCCTCTATCCCCCAAAAACAGTGGTGAGAAAGGAGAATCATAATTTATATCTCTGGTTCTAAGGCCACTTTCATTCCTCTCCAATTCCCAAGAGGCCACGGCAAAGTTTACACACAATGTCAGGGAGACAAACTGTTCAGAATGTGCCTCTTGGTCTCACAGACACACAGAGCCAAGTTTTTTGTTTTTTTTTTAAATTATTGAAACAACCCCGCACTTGAGAATCAGGGCAAAAACAAGCCAGTCGAGTATTTAAGGAAGCTGTTTGAGGTCTGTCAATAATGATGGGAATACCAGGGAGAGAATGCTAGAAAAGGCACTAAAGAGCCAAGCAGGGGTTTGATGGGAACAGCCATGATGTGTGACTTCCATGTGCGTCCTCTATACAAAAACAACGGCTTACAAGGTTAAAGCAGCCTAGAGACCAAATATGCCTCACTGGGAGATTTTCATTCAAAGATTTACCATATTTGAAAAAGAAACATCTACTGTTGAAAATGCTTCTGTATATAGCTCGATATTCAAAACAACATGATGCATTGAGTGTTGTAGGTAATTTAAGCAGAGATTTGATGGGAACGTTCATGATGTACTGTCTGACATGCAAGCACTGGCGTCCCTCCTGGGATGCAAAAACAAAAACAGCTTGAAAAGGTTAGGGCTGTCTGGAGAGAAAGAGTGTCACATTCGGGTAAGGGAACGATCATAAACAACAGGTAATACTTGGTGGATGCTCTGCTTAGATGTCAAAAAACTGCTGAATTCAATCATGTTGTCACACAATCTAATCAATGAGACAGTAAAATGTGTGGAAATGATCATGCAAATTAATAATTTGCATAATGTCTTGCATTAAATAAAACACAGAGAGAAATCAAACTAAATGTTCCCAGTGATTAACTCTCTCATGAAGGTTACTTTCATGGCATACCAAAATGAATAACTGTATAGAAGTTAGGGAAAGCTAATGGTATGCTTTGGAAATGGTTCGCCAGTAAAGTTATAGCTCAATGAGCTCTGAAAAGCAAAACCACAGGTATGGTTCTTCAAAAAAGTACATTTCAACTGTTGACAGGCAATCCCTCACACCAGAAAACACCCCTGACGGACAGTGTTTGATTGGTGGAAAAAAAGAGCCAAATCCAATTAACAGGTTTTTGCTGGAAGTGGCCTTTTCTTTCATTATCGCCATTGGCCGTCCCCTGGCTACCTGGTTTAGTGGCCATGACGGTAGACATTTGAAGAGACGCCAAATTGAAATCTGTAACGGATGAGCTGCAGAGTGTGTTCAAAGATAACGGTTTCAACGGCTAAGAGAAATATGTGGGGTCCTTACTGCTGGGAGATTAATGACATTAGTGGCAGAGCTCTCGGCCTGGTTCTCTCTCTCGATGCCCAGGTGCAGTTTGGTTTTATACTACTACGTTTATGAGGGATCGTAATGGGTGGGTGCAGCTCAAAACAAACTGGAGGCCAATTAAATGTAAGGGCTTCCTGGGCAATCCGCCAATAGGAGGGCCAACAACTCGTTTTATACACAGCTCTCAGAGAATGAACACTGGATATACTTTCTTGAATGCAAACTGAAGGCTAATGACTTGTTTTAATTCTAAATATTTTTATTTATTTGCAATTGAGTTGAGGGATGTGAATAGGACACACTGGTATATACTGGTATATGTTATTTGATTTTGCATCATTGATATGTATCATAATCTCTTTATGGATAAAGATTAAATACTGAAATAATTATATAAAAATCTAAATACATGCTAATTGATTTGCAGAATTACTCAGAATGGCTTAATACACTTTCAAGATGTTAAAGGGATGGTTTGCACAGTATAAAAAAACCCATGATGGCATATTTAATTCATCATTTCATGGTATACAGCAACATGTTGCCCAACCCTAATTTGCAAATTGATTAAAAATAAGATGTCAAAAAACTAAAATCCCATGTTCCAATGTCCCATTCCACAATTTTTTTTATAACAATGATTTAAATGACACTGTGAAATGTAACAGAACTCACTAAATAAAGTGAAGAACCCACAAAGAATTGTCACCCAACTCTGCTATGCTAATGAGCTTTTTAGCCTCTTTAATGCCAACTGTTTACAGCATGTTTATTATATAGTTTGTTTACTGCTCTCATCAACCTTGTTTCCAGCTGGCTGCTGTTTAACAAGAGGCCCTAGCCATTTTAGCCTCTGTGAGGCCCTGAGAAGCAATGCTTTTCGCTTAATGCTTTCCGCTTAACGATATGGCCAAGCGGTATGGTATATCTCACAATACATTAATCTCTATTCATTTTCAGTAAAGATGTTTTTAAAAACACCCATACTGTACCATACTTAATCACATTTCACTAGCAAGGACCATGCCACAACAAGTGTGATTTGGAGGTACATGCAAATATGGAATGCATGGATTGTGGAGGATGGACTGATGCGTGTAGAGGGGAAGGGTTATGGTGGAAGAAGGATGTCGTCTGGCTGGTCTGAGAGGGTGTACAGAAGACCGGGCAGAGAGACTTGCATCGAGCAATCTGAACAAGTGGGGCAGGCTTAGCGGAGCGGTATATGTAGCCTTGACGTGGCGTGGCCCTGCTCCCGAACCTAAGTTAACAAATTAACTTCATTTGTTTATTTTATTTGGAACTTCCATACGAACAAAAACTCCTCTAGCTCTGTATTTACTATTTCACTCTACTCCTCAGTGTTTTCGTGTCACTCTCTTCTGTAAGAACTTGGTAAGCAGTCCTGCTGCCCAAATCACGTTACCTTGCAAGATAGCTAGATTGGCGAGATTGCACGAGAATCACAATATCACTTGGGAATCCAGCCCTCATTTGCTACATAGTCTGCCCCAAATATAGCAGAGACATTAAGGCATAGCTCCAGTTGAAGCGGTATTGCCAAATCTCTACAGGTGGACACATTTCTACCGTCGCACGGTGTATACAGTCATACAGTCCAAACCTTGCTAATTAGCTCTAAACCCAGCTTACATCTGAGGTTGATGGGAATGTCAGTTTTACAGGTATTTGGTCAAAAACCAAATTACTGGAAATTTTTAAGCTGATGATGGCGCTAGATGCAATGTCAATAGATCACCAAAGTTACAAAGTAATAAGTCATCCTTTGGGGACCATGGATATTTCAATCCATTCAATAATTGTTGATATATTTCTGTCTGGACCAAATGCCTGCTGTATGTATAAATAGCCAATTGTTTGCTAACCTATATAAATATAATATTTACAGCCCCTCTGTTAAAAAAGGTACATAACATATAATGTACATTCCCCTATGTATCTTTATCCAGATGGTGTTGTGCTATGCTAGTGAAGCCAAGATGCCCCATATGGCCATGGCATAAAAGAGATACAAACATAACTTCAGGCCATTTAACGCAGCATTCTAGATGAACAGAGTACAGTATACTGCCTGGAAAATGACAGGTACTAGCATTGTCACAGCTTCCCATTACATTCCTCTCATCAGGTCAGAAAAGCAGCCGGGGATAGATTTCATCCTCCAACAATTGCCAGTCTAACGTCAGTATTATATTTCACAGATAAGACAGATGCCGTGCAAACATGAATGCATGTGCCCGTGTGTCTACTTGTGCCATTTAGTATTCACAAAATGATACACACACCTCAGGCCTGTCACAGGAATCTCCCTGGAGTATGGGAGATCTGAAACTAGAGCAACTTGAGAAATGATAATCCATCCATCTGTCCATTCAATTCAACATGAGAATACACCCATGATTTCATTCATAATGTGTTTATTCATTTGTGTTCTATGTGCTTTAACAATACTTGGTATACAATAATACTCTCAATAACTTAGGGTGCCCTTTCTTCATCAGATTCATAGTGACAGTGCAGAATGGCCTCTTGGGAGTTAGCATTGTAGAACAAGGGGCTACAGACAGAATCATTACCCACTGGTGTTGTCCATTCATCCTTTTTGAACGAGAACATGGCTGGAACATGACTAACCTCTGGCTAATTAACCACCCTTGATGCTTCACCCAGGCCCCAGCTGTTTCTGGACAAGCGTGAACATCCAGGAAAGCTTTCTGGGGGAAGTGAGGCTTTGAGTGAAGGCCTGTCTCCACATCCTGGATGGCTGAGCTGATCTGATCTCGTCTTTGCCATAAAGGGCTCTTCCACTTTTTAAATATATTTCATATTGCAATTTGTTTGTTAGCGCATCAGCTGCATATTTTTCTTTCATACTCTAAACTGTCTGGAACAAAATTGTCTCCAACATGGAAATTTATTTACCATTCTCTTACATTGGACTTTCCAGACCTATGCAGGATTCATCACTGCTCTGTTGGAATGATGAAGTCAGGGTGTAGAGAGGCAGAATGGCGCAATAGCCAAGCACATTAATAACCACATCATGTAGAGATAGCTTGCATGATGAAGGCCAGCCATCCTGATAATTGGCAGGCATGAGCAGCAAGCTAGGAGGAAGAGATTGACAACTGAGCTCGATCCACCCCAAAACCTTCCATCACCCCACCCCGTCTCCCTGTTGTATTGATACATCTCATTTTCTCTCGATCCATCTTGGTGACATTGGTGAATATACGCTCAGGTCGAGGTCAGTGGCGCATGATAGAATTAGCGTCATGGGAACGATGGATTACTCCTCTTACTAATGTTACTCTAGTGTTGGGGTGGAGGGTCGGTTTGCAGATTACTGATTCACATAAAGGTGCTGTATCAAATGAATCAAGAACGTTGACATGGTAAACCTAGAGCTATGTATAAATGTTTAGCCACTCCACGGCTTGGCTTTAGAGATGGCAGCATCAGTCTGTCGGTTGGTCCACCATTTTGGTCCACACAGAAGTATCTCAACAACCATTGGATGGATTCAAATTTTGTACAGACATTCATGGCCCCCAGACAATGAATTGCAATAACTTTGGTCATCTCTTTTCAGAATCAGATTTATTTGCCAGGTATACTGTATGTACATATACGAGGAATTTGACTCAGGTTTGTACATTGCTCACGATGTGCTTACTTATACAATAATACAATAACACAATAGCACAATCAGGTGAAAATTTTAATTTGTTCAATACTTTAAGACCAACTACATAGAAAATAAATGACAGTCGTATCAGCCTCAGCTGCACTTTGATTTAGTGTTAATTAACAACTGTTAGCAATACTGAAACACAAAAATGCCTGCTAAATATCAGTATGTTAGCATCGTCAGTGTGAGCATACTGACATTAGCAATTACAGTAGTACTGCTTCACAGAGCCGCTAGTGTGGCTATAGACTCTTTAATCTGAACAAAGACCGACTGATTCATACTGACCCAGTGTGTTTAGGCCCAAAACCCTAATGGTGGTCCAAAACTTTTCAATGGTAAATGGTCTGTACTTAAGCGCTTTTACACTAAATCACATTCACCCATTCACTCACATAGACTGACAGCAGAGGCTAAAGTGCCAACTCCACGGAACGCAAATTAGAGCTGCAGCTAATGATGATTTTAGTACTCAAAGCTTCTATAGATTATTTCATCGATTCATTGATGCATCTTTTAAGAAGTTAAGTACTTTTTCTTGGCAGCAGTGACGACCAACCCCCCCGCCTCCAGATAACGGGATCAGCTGTGTAAATTGATAGATCATAGAACTTTATCAATCCTTTCGGAAATTCATAGTGTAATACAGCAAACATCAGACCAACAACATCAACAGACGAACAACTAGACAACTGCTTTACCAACACAAACATCACCCGAGTGCTCTACAAGTTATACTAAGGTGCAGCTCCCCAACACCCAGTTAACTCATGACTGTGACGTTACAGGCGGAGAATAACAAATGCATGTGCACATTTTAGCTGAGGATTGCGGCTTATTTTGGCTAGCTTTCAACTCAATAATCAGTCATGATTTCAGTTAAATGCTAAAGTTGCTGTTACTGTTACCTTGTCTGTGGTCAACTGGTATTACACCGGGTGCTTTCTGATCAGATGCTGTCGTGCTGTTGCCGTAGGCGACACAAGTTTCGTTTTACAGTGGACGGACGGTAACATTACAGAGTTGTTGTTTTCTTTAGTTTGAAGTAATCCCATACTTTGGACACTTTCTTCTTGGTCCCTCGCTTTTTTTTTTCTCTCTCTTCCTCCACTTTGCAAACAGCGCCATTATAATCACGCCGTGTTCACAAAGGTAAGCGCGATGTGTAATAAATGTCAATGCGAAACATTGGGCTGTATAGTTATATGGATTAAACGAAGCCTCACTGATAAAGAATTTGCGTCAGTGCATTTTACTAATCGATTTTATCGATCAATCATTTCAGGCCTAATTCACATGTATTCACACACCGATGAAACAGCCGCAGGGTTCAGCATGTTGCCCAAGGATACTTCGACATGCAGGCTGTGGGGATTGAACCGCCGACCTTCTTATGTGGGTAACAGCTCTACCCCCCACAGCCGCCCAGTGGAGTGTTTAGAAGTTGCTCATCTGATGGGAACAAAGGCTTTGCTGTCTGAAGAATTTAAAGTTGGGGTTATACCCTTTTCGCCACAGACTTTCAGACAAAGGGTAGGGTCATGTCAGGCCTTCCCTTCAACAAAGTGGCCCTGTACTCCAAAAAAAAGAACGTGATGTCTTGGTTTCAGTGTGTGTAATTAATATTAAGCAAAGTGATCACAAACTGATCTATGAAAACAACACAGTGTGATGACGATGCTGCTGTTTGTAGTCTGGTAGTGTAATTTGGTACTAAAAATGGCATTGGCACATCGCTATAATGGGACTACTCAATTTCAAAACAGTACTTCAGTGATCTGACCAGCAAGTCCACCCGAGGTGGAGACGGATGCTTAAATGTGGCCACTGTGGAGACTTTCAACTTAACTGAAGAGGCAAAGCACGACCAATCGGCCCAGTAAGCAGGATTTGAACAGTACTGATTTCAAGTAGGGCTGTACATAACAATTATTTTTCAAGTCGATTAATCTAACGACTAATTTTGTGTATTCTAAAGAGAAAAAAAGTTGCCTATTACTTGATTAACTTACCAATTTATCCAAAATACTGTAAATCAAAAACATGTCTAACCAATATTTTATTCAATCATCCTGATGAAGCACATTAGAATAATGACAATAGCAGTTTATCTTAAAATTAATCCAATTTCCTCTTCACTGATAGTAAATAGTGATAATAACAACAACAGACATGAATTAGGCTACTTTACTTAAAACTTTAAATGTTTGATATGGATTTATTTCAATATTGAGTAATGCAGTATGATAATCAAATGTATTTCTGCATCAGTGTGGGGCAAAGAAACAACTGAAACGATTCACAGACTGTTCAGACAGTCACAGACTGCAATGTTGTTTCAGCTGTTTTCTCGCTCATACGTGGCCGTTAAATAAACAGAAAATATGAAACGGCCAAACGTTAGATGACACACGGTGTAATGTTACATTACCATGACAGCAGTGGGGCAGAAATGACTTTGAACATGAAGGTGATGAAGAAATATTTCTTGTGCTGCAGTCAGTGCCCCGGGATACTGTTCATGCTGCTTCACGTATTTGTGGACAGCACTTGTGCTGCAGTGAAGCTATTTCCAATTCACAGAGCTCACGGAGCAGCACGTTATTGAGTGTCTGTCTAAAATACTCCCAAACTTTAGACGTTCGAAGGCGAAGTAGCTGGAGCTTGTCCGGGGGAATCCCACTAACACCAGATGCAGCCACGTTTCAACGCACGTAATGTGAGTTGACATATTTAAAAAACATACATTAAACTAGCTTAGATCCTGATGTCCGTACTTACAATACGTGCAACAAGACTAAGCGTCAATGAGAGCAGCGGGGAGGCGGACAAGAATTCAAACAACTATGTGCTGACAATATGGTCAATGACAGGATTAAAGAATAAAAAGATAAAGAATGAGGATAAAGGAGTGCAAGAATGCAAAGAAAATGGATAAACAGGCACTGTACATGAAGTAAAAGGGGTGACTTGTCTTCTCTTATTCTTTACCAATACAGCATGCTAGAGTAAAATATGAGATTGGGAGATACAACTCTTAGGGTTGTTTAGAAACAGTGACCACTAGAATGCATTAAATGGTTGACTGCCGTTCTGCTACAGGAAGACTAATTCCCAGTGAGACCTGCTTCCCATACCTTCCCTCTCCAAAGCCGCTGATACCACCATTATGCATGGAGAACACTAGTGTCCCTGTGCATAAATGCATACACATGAGGTAAATTGGCTCCCTTGGTGAGCAATTGTTCGGGGGAATGCAAGGTTAACATGATGCAATACTGTGGCAGTGGAAATCATATTATTTGTGCTAATTCCCCTAATGCGTCTGTAAATCATTAGCAAAGAGATTAAATTATGAGCCAGATTATGCACTGCCTTTACTTAATGAAGAGGAAAATGGAAAACTGCCTGTGCGTTAAAGAGATCGTTTTTACAGTTAACTGGTAATGAAAGCTGTGTTGGGTTACATACCAGAGATACTTAGCAGAATACAATGGGGGGGGACCAAATGAATCCATGTATCTGAAAGCCTGCCTTTAATGACAGGGCGGAATGAAACCGCTAGTTAATTAGCCTAGCGTTGGAACATGGAGTAAAGTCAGAAAAGACGAAATGTTGACAAAAAACTAATTGCACGACCTATCACAGACGTAATAAAGAGGCGCCTTTTCTAGTTGTCCCCTGGAGTCACAGAGAAACAACAATAAATAAGACAAGCTAACAAAAGCTACATCAAGACAATTAGCACTTTTATGAATAATTTAAGACAAAGCTTAAATACCTTCTGGAGGAGGGGATCGTATTGGCCTCTTTCCGAGCCATTCAGACTCTCCTACAGAACAAACTGCACCATTATACCTTCATTCCCTTATTGGTATTTGCAAAGTCACTGTGATTCACAAGCTTCTAGGGGCTGATTTTGACTGGTCTCAAGTAACACGTGTAGATACTCAATTAAACTCTATTTAGGCATGCCTTCAGATGTTTGTGTTTGTATTTGAACTGGTTACTGCCGACATTCATTCAGTACTATATTATTGGAAACTTGTAATTTATTCGCTAGTTTGTAGTAAAACAATTTCAAATCAATATTTCATGTCAAACGTTGATGGTCTTAGCTGTGTGATATGCACGATAAAGTACACTGAGGTTGCTGTAAGTTGCAAAATGAGCTTTTTCAAAGTAATCAATAAACCTGCTTATTTTGCTGCAGCTTATGAGATCCCTTTATCCAAACACAATGAGAGCTTACAGCACTAGCCATCGTCAATCCTACCTTAAATATTTCACCCGTCTATACAACTACAAGTCTTTCTTAAATGTTGCACCACAAACATAAAATGATGTTACCCAATGCGTGTATTTGGCTGTGCAGCTTCCCCTCAAAGCAACAGCGAGCATTAACTGCCAAGTCACATCAATTGCATTATTCTGACGTACACTACACATGGATCCATTTCAATTTAGGCTCCAAGGCCCTTTGACATCCTTTATCATCAACACAGAGAGCCACTTGTCTTGGGAGATTGTGGAGCATTACTACATTGGCTGTCACTCAGGACACAACAGCCAATCAATACTAGACAACCAGGCTGTGTGGAAGCTGTATGATGTGTTTCATGACAGCCAGGCTGGAAGACGGAAAATTGGATGGAGGCTCCTGGTCAAAAGAGGCCAGGTTGTTGTGTTTGGACCCAGAAATTGATTCAAAAAGGAAGTATGAAGTATTTGTTCAAAAGGTGGAGTCGACACCCTAGATGGCACTTTACTTTTACCAGGAAATTGTTTATGCTAGCATGCTAGCAGCTTGGCTTTGGGGATAGCAATGTTAGTGTGATAGTCCAACACTTTGGTTTATGACCAAAAACTATAGCCTATAATATAAAATAATTAGCTCTTAAATCATTATTCCTAATTACATTCCCATCAGTCTCTGCTGTACTATGTGTTTAGGTTTAATTAGCAAATGTTTGCATGTTAACACGAAAACTAAGACGGTGACCATGTTACAAACATTGACATTTAACAATAACTAACAAAGATCTCTGTTAAAATAAAACATTGCCCTATTAAATTGAAATTTATAAGAGCTGTTAGTACAGTGTGCAAATACAAGCTCTCATATTTGTGAAAAGGGGATTCACTGTAGCGAAATAAGCAGGGTGATTGATTGCTTTGAAAATGCTCATTTTGCAATTACAGCAACCTCAGTGTGCTTTATCCTGTTTATCACACAGCTAAGACATTCAACGTTTGACAGGAAATATGGATTGGAAGTTGTTTTATTACAAGCCAGCAATTAAAGTTTCCAATAATATTGTCTCAAGGGAATGTCAGCAGTATCCAATTCAAATACAAACACAAAAACATTTTAAGGCATGCCTAAATACAGTTTAATTAAATATCTACATGTGTTACTTGAAACCAGAGGTCTACATCAGTCCGTGGTGAGTCAAGACAGATGTTTTCCCAGGTATTATCACCCCTATAATAAAGCAGCAAAAGCTGGAGCCGCCCTACCAGATAGATATTCCAATGCAAAATATCTTTGGCTCCCATGGGAGACCCTGGTCAATCAGGCAAAAATATCTGTAGGTAAATAGGCAGCTGTTGTATATGGCACTACACCTCATCAATAGCTGCTTTAGTACTGCTTAGTATAATAAAACTGTAAGATGACAGAACAAATAACAGCTTGTGTAAACAATAACCACAAAAAACAGCACTTGGCAACAGCAGCAGCGCAAAAAAAATGGGAATTTAATGCTTGCATTTAAAAAAAGGCAAACCAAATACAGTGTGGCATTAAATTAAATCAGGATGCCGCTGCACAACGGGTAATGCCAGACGTGTATCTCAGCATTACACGAAACGGCACCTAATGTGTGTCAGTCTGCCTGTCACGCAAAATGATCAGCCCAGGGGTTGTTTGGTGCAAATTAAATTCCAACGATGGGTGAGTTCACACTTTAAAAAAGCTATCTAATTAAATTGCCATGCACGGTCATGTATCTTAAATTACATGCCAACACCATGCAAATGCATAAAAACTAACACCAGATGCAGACTTGAAGCACATGGCTGCTGGGGTGTTTGACAGAGACACCCCATGAACATGTTTATGTAGGATGAGATTAAGGCACAAATCCACAAGTAATTTAATTTTTCTGGCTTTGCCTTTGATTTGAATTAGTTTATCATTTTTTGTGTATTGTAACTCCAAACCCTACCTGCCCAGATGATACAACACAAAATCTAATTTTCAGGCAATTTCTGCATCCAATGTCATGGTTCTTTTCAACACAAAGCAAGAGATCAAATTCCCCTCAATGCTGAGAAGAAAGGGGAAGGAAGGGGAAGAAAAAGAGTAGGTCAATAGTTTAACCAATGACATTCAGAAGCTGTGAACTTGTTGATGTGCTGGATTAGGGTTTATATTCAATTGAATTATGAGAGGCCACCCTGTGCACACAGCTTTGGTTTCAGGGGAGGCAGGTCAGTGACAAGGTGAAGGTGAGGAGGGGCAAAGAAGGAGGGGAACCATTATGTTCAGGTTGAAGGGGGAGTATGAGTGTTCACGTCAGCACTCCGAGCTAAAATCTCGACTGTATTTTGTTTTTTTATTTGCTGAACCATAATGGAGATTTGACATTTTGTACCCATTTCACTAAGAATAACTCTTGCTGTAAAACATGTCCCACTCTGTGTCACCCTTTAAATTCACACTTTAAGCTGTAGTGATGGCGCAGTGGGTAAGACGCATTCCTTTGGTGTGAGAGTCCCAGGTTCAACTCCCCACTGTGACACACCCCTGAGCAAGACACCCCTCCCTCTGACATGTATAGCAAGTGTATATATATAGTAAGTTATAGTAAGTTGTAAGTCACTTTGGATAAAAGAATCAGCTAAATGAATAAATGTGAATGTAAACTGTATCTCAGTTCTCTTAAAAGAAGAATGTGATTCACACTAACTCACTTGGGCACCAAGCTACAGTAAAGGGAAAAGGCACTCCACAGTGCCTTCAACATACCTAGATGGTTCCATGGTTAGAGATCCCCTATCTTATGACTAGACAGGGACCCCCGAGACTGACGGAGGCCAATTTGACGACAGGGAATACAGTACCAAGGTGATTTACAGCTCTCTGGCTCCGGCTCTGGCAAGTACTCAGGGGACGACAAAGACACGGCGGGTTCAGATTGGGACAGCAGAGGCATCAAGAGGGAGAGGAGCTCGCAAAAGGTCGGGCATCTGAGAGGCAGCGACAGCGTGTAGAGACAGAATATTCCCACATCTAACTCGGTGAATTAAGGGTTTATTTCAACCAAACTAGAGTTGGTGACTGTTGGAACAGGGGAAAGACGGTTTTGGTGAGTGAAGTGTCTTTTGAGATGAGTTTACAAGGTAATTAAGTTCGGTGAAAGAGAGAAACTTGAATTCAGAAGGTTGTATTTTTCTGTTTGATAAGGAAAATAGCTCTAGAACAGTCACATATTTTAAATGTTTTAACCTAAAATATTTGACATATTGTACCTTAATTTTCAGATTGTTTTATCTAAAGGACGTTTAGAGGACCGAATTAAATGAACAGTGGTTCTCTATCTGATTGGCAATCACATCTGCATAATTGCTGTTATGGTTTCTTTCCGATTACATCAGTCACCCCTGGTTTGATTAAGTTGACCTACTGTACCCTCACAAAAAAAAAGAGGAATTTTTTCGAGTATTGTTTGGTTTGTCAGCGGTGACTGCAAAAGTAATTCTGTGCACACTTCCCATCTGCTCTGAGATTTTAACATCCGGCGCTTTTCCTGTGGGGTGTAGGATGCTACAGCTCACCTGTGAACCAGCTGTGTCAGGGCCAATAGATGGGTCAGAGAGAATGGAATGGAGTCACTGGGTGTGAGTTAATAAGGTCCAGTCTGAGGCAGAGGTGTGAAGCGTGGTGCGGTGCATGCTCAGTGCCAAGGCTCACTTGTAAAACCAGCCAGCCTCCCAGGGCATCATTACAAGCGCCTACACACCTGCGTCGCAGGGAACACCAGCTATCGTGAGGTTTCTGTGTGCATGTGTGTAACATTGTCAGGGTACAGAGGTTATTTTACATTGGGTGATTTTACAATATGAATTTCATGATTTCTCCTCCAATTTTGATCAAATTATTTCAAGTCTAAATGACTTTAAATAAGCAATTCTAAGGGGTATCAATTTATGTCATTGCTGCACCTCAGACAATACCTCTTGTAGTTTACAGTTTGTTTTGCTAGAAAGAATTTCAAAGCGAACGCAGATCCCCCCAGGGGCTGCAACTGAATGAATTAAGTGACAACACAAAGACGCAGCAGCTCTGAGATGAGCCACTCTTGAGACTCAACAGGTGAAACATGAATCAGCCGCTTTAAGACCAACAGCTACATCACATATAATTCGAAGACCTTCATTCTGTAAAGCTAATGCTACACCATGCAGGAGGCAGATCACCTCTCTGTTGCTGCACCTGTTCTTCCATTTGTATTACCTCTGAAATAACACAATCCTTTCTGAAGCTCTGCTGAGGTGAGAGGTCCGTGACATGCTTTCAGCTATATCACAGTACTTCAGTGCTAGTGTATTGAGCTGTGGAAAACATTTTTAGCTTTTTTTCCCCAGCACCATCCCACAAACATTAGTGCTTTACTTATTTCAGTGCTTTACTTAAAGTATTAGTTTGCAAAAAAGCAAATAAGCGTGTTTCCCAAAATGTCAGAGTTAGACCACTCCTGTAGACCAATCAAAATTGTAAAATGGTTTTCCAAATGACAAACTTAAATATCATCAAGAATACCAACAAAACAATGTTTTTGTCATTGATGGGCGAGATACTGCCATAGTGGTGACATAGTGCAAAGCACATAAATACATATAAAAATGGATTTTGGGAACGAGAGATTTTGTTATTCTATGTTTCTCTAAAAATACACTGAGCAGAAAACACATCATTGATACTTCTCTTGTCATCATTTGCCTATTTGGCACTACGTTACTGATTACATTTTTAAACAAGTAATTAGTAATTGTATCAGATTACATTTTTAAAGTAACCCTCCCAACCCTGCAAATAACCATTTGTTGTCATGACATTTCTTTCGACTTTCAGCAGCTGAAACAAGAGGTACATGCTGACCATTTCTTTTGTGGATTTAGCTACTATTAAGCGGTAAACATTGCTGCATCTATTTAATCCAGAGCCGAGGAATCTGCATTAATACACTTTCAGATGTAAAATTTTTTCACATTAAGTCACAGAATACTTTCAACACACAGCACATCGTCACTCACACATCTGCCATGTGGCTCACACATGTAACACTAACTCATTTACTGTCACCTCTGTATAATATTCACAGCACCTTATAGATTTAGCCTTTTAAGCAGCCTGTCAGGTGCATGTTGTGGTGTTAACTGCTCTACCAGCAGAAGTGAGGCCATTTCACACTTCACTAAATCTGAAGACAAACCCAGCAACACGCACACTGAATGCTAAAAACCCTTTTCAATATTCATGGAGAGTTGGTTTTTCCTATGCCAGCGTAGTCAGACTCCCCGCTGAGTTTAGTGGGGTGTGGCTGGGATTCACAGCACTGGTGACTGAGGAGGGGGGTCGCGTGCAGTGTTCCCGATGACGGCATGCCACTATTTTTAAACATGCCGTCATGCGGAGCAAGTCTCAGGAGGATTGGAGCGGGTGAATCGAGCAGTGTGTGGTATACTCTTCGCCTTCTCATGTTGTGGATGAAGGTGCCAGTACTCCCAGTAAAGAATGAGATCACTTTGACTGGAGGGAGGCTGTCAAAGATCCTCACTGTCTGTCTTATCTTCACGTCTTTGGTGGCCTGCCTGAACGGCGACTGCTGGCTGATGAAGCAAATTCATTTGGGGTTTTGTGTTTCTGATCTGTTATCTGATGCACAGTGGTTTATATGACAGAAGAGAATAATATACTTAATTAATGAAAATACAAATAATCAGCAAAAAACATGACATGCTAAGTTAGTTGAGTCTGAAGTGAGAATTAAACTACATTTATTTGCTCCTTTTTAAATGATGAACTACTGGATGTCAACATCAGTCTACTAGAGACTGTCATCGCAGCAACAGCATCAGTCGTATTAGCAAGTGCCCAAAAACAATATATTTTATGTTAAAGGAGACCTATTATGCTTTTCCACATTTTATGACTTATCTACAATGTTACAATGTTGGATGTTCATGTTAAACATGGCCAAAGCTTCAAATAATGAGGTTAAAGTATTTAAAAGAAATCCCTGTGAGACAAAACCTCAGATTTCCTCCTGTTCTGAACGTTCTGTTTTGAGCTGCTTTATCTACCAACGGCTCCGTTCTACTTAATACGGAGCCAGTGTTCCATATATGGTCATTTGCTCCCGCAACAACGGCACAGCAACACTCAGTCTGCCTGTACCGCCCAGCGACAACAACAGCCTGGTAACTTCAGGTCTTGGCCAATCAGAAGACAGTGGGCTTTGGGAGGGGGAGCCTTAAAGAGACAGGAGCATCTACAGCTTGTTTCAGACAGAGGCTGAAATGAAGGCCTACATGAAGAGTCATTATAAGACAGAGAATTATTTTTTTGAACTTTGAATCATGCAAAGCTGCAATACAGGACTCACAGAACTACAATATAGGACTGGAAAAGCAGTACAATAGGTCGCCTTTAAAATGACAATGCCCACTGTGAAGGTATTATGGACTGACAAAGTCAGCAGAGGGAGGAGGTCAGGGTGGACAGATGGGTCAACAAAACAAGGAGACTGTTTCCTGTTACTGACAGTCAACATTGGTTCTTTTAAAGTATGACCACAGGGCAACCAGGTTCTTTTAAAGTATGACCACAGGGCAACCAGGTTCTTTTAAAGTATGACCACAGGGCTTGGCGTCTTGTGGATTTGGTGGGAAGATTTTGCATAAATTCAGTTGTTACTAACGGTTGCTTTAAGACATGATGACTGACACATTGTACCACCTGGTTTGTTTAAAGCATACCAAACCCATGATTCTTAAACTGCATCGTGGACAGTGACAATTTTCAGGCATCTCTTTCCTCTCTTGTTGCACAACAGATCTCACAAAGCCAATAATCTGTCCTAGACATGCTTGCTGTGAACATGTAATTAATGTGATCTTGCACAAACTAACCTGCCATTTAAATTAGGAAAAATCATTTTCCTAATTTGTTAGTCAAGCCCTGATGACAACACTAATATCATGCCAGGAAACTGAAGACCACAGTGGATGCGGGATCCAAGAATTTATGGATCATCCCCCGCCTTCACTCGCCAAATAAAGATCAAACCTGCCAGCACAATTAAACACTAACAATATCTACATTTAGCTTTTAGATGAGAACACAGAATCATCAGGTCTTCTGTCTGTCTGAATCACAGATCCATCAGCAAAAACTCACTGACTGGAAATACAGTAATCAATATTGCAGTTCTCATTCCAAAATTACATTCACCGTTCCAAAGACTATGACTATTCAAAGAGAAAATGATGGTGACAGAAAATTTCAAAGGATACTCTCATTTGTGTTTTTCTTTAAATATTGAGCTAAAAGAAAATCTTTTTCCAAAATGGATACATTGCATTTTGGCAACAAAGCCTTCATTTGTCAATACTTTTCTGGAAATCCATGTGCAACAGAGCTTGGAATTGAGAACAGCGCCAATGGGAGCGGGCAGCCAGCACTGACCAGAAATGCAAATTAGCGGTCTGAAAGCTCAGGCCAGGAGCCTTGTCAGCTGCACTCCTGCAAACCGTAATAACTCTCTACAATCACACCATAATGATATGCTTGGTGTCCTGTTAACTCTGCATGTAATAATGGTCTCGCTTTTCTGTGTCTGTTAACAGAAAGGATGGTAGTAACAGCAGCACAGAAGAGCACTGGTGTGTGGTGGGGGGCCTACGGCTGCAACAGGGGTCATGCACTGGATCATTATCCTCTCCATTAAAATCCCAATTACACACCTTCACTCACATAAAGAGCAGGCAGATATGTCCGGTGACCTTTTTTTGAGGCATTACACTAACCGCTGTCTGGCCTCTTCTCTGTAATTCAGAACCACAACCTTGAACCCCAACACTTTAACTCTCACACTGCTGACCACTTTCCACCCCTCATCCATCTCTCACTGTCCCCCAACACTCAATACCTCCATGATCCTAACAGTAGATGAAGTCTAAATTACTGTCCTAACATCACATAAGGGAAATAGGGGAAGGAACACAAGCAGGCAGTAGGAGTGGTCAAACGATTAAAGGGGAACTTATAAAATATATCTGAGTGCTTACCAGACCTCGGTAGTCCGCTCCTCATCTCTGCTTGAGGCTAGTGGCTGGAGGCTACATTACTGGAGGCACTACTGGCATAACACACCTCTCTAACTGATCTGTCGGTGGTTGAGTTGCATTATGGGTTTTAACAAGGAAGAAAAATGCATTGAATAAAAAAGTTTGGTTTTGTTTGTTTATGTTTTTTACTGTCCATCAAGAGTCCAACAATATCATGGAAATGTGATACTAAATCAGTGCTCTTCGTTTTATTTATTTGAAAGACAAAACAAATGTCAGCCATATCACCCTTTCCTTGCATTGCAAACTTTAAACATTAAATTTTGGATTAGCTTGTACTTACGATTAAGGTTTGTTTCCAACCTGTCAACCTGGCTTCTAGGCATTTTGAGGGTCCAGCAGTCTCCATCTTCAAATGTGTACAGTAATCATAGGGCTGGACAATATGGCCAAAAATGTTATCACGATAAAAAGTTTCATATCTTTCGATATCGATAATTATCACCATAAGTATCAAATTGTTATTTCTTTTGAGTTTAATCGCTGAATTTTGCTCTTGAGTGAAAGTTGAAGTGGTTTAATTGTGGTTTAAACTCTTCTTTATAGTCAACACTTGAGGCCAAACAGTGGATCACTTCACAAATCTGATGCAGAACATTCAAAACAATTATCTTTGTTAACAAATATGCATGAGTAAAATTAAATAAAAGTTTTTTTCAGTCCTTTTTCCGCAACAAAATAAACATTTTAATGAAAAAAATTAAGGCCTAATTTGTGTATGATTCAAATGAATAAAATCAAACATTTATTGAACATTTGTTATATTGTTATTGAAAAAAATTATATTGTGATAATAATTGTTATTGTTTAATTGTCCAGCAATAAGTTATCATGGTCTGGCTTTAACTTGAGGAGCAGCTACAATGTATGATAAAATTAACTATAACTGAATGAAATATTACCATATCACTTTCAACACAGCACAAGTCTGAAATGAATGCTGTCACATTAACATAAAGGCTGCAACAGCAGCAGCACAAGGTGAAACATGCACAGAGACAGGGGGATGAAATGTCTCTCTCATACCACCTTCGAACATCACAGTAAAAAATTATCTCAATCTTCGTAAAATCACAAGGAAAATAATCAGCTCAAATCAGTCTACTATTTTCTCCTGACAGTTAAAAACCCTTGTAAAAACACAGCAACCATCTGACTAAGAGCCTTACCCTATTTTTAAATGTTCTTTCTGGAAATGGGAGTCAAGTATAATGTGCTGAGTGATTATTATTCCACATTCCAGCCCTGTTGCACTGCAATGTTAGCACATCAGCTAATTTCAGTAATTAATTCGGTGAAAAAAAATGTTGTCCTAACCAAATCAAATTTGTGAAAACTATAAAAAAACTGGTTGTTGAAAAAATCCTTTAAAGAGAAAACATTGCAGAGGACAAATGAAATGCTCCAACTATTCGTGAGGAAAACACATTCCGACTTTAGTGACACTAGTCTACAGTTTAGACAAGCTGCTTTGTGACAAACATTACAGGAAAATCTGGCCTGGGGAAGTGAATAATAAACTACTTGCTGCCTAAATTACTGTTGTCAAGGTGCCCCGTGCAAAGCACTTAACCCCCAATTGCACTAGTGAGCTGCGGTGTGGCCAAACAGTAAAAAACTGAGCAGGTCCCAAGTGTAAATGGGTGCAAATGTGAATACAAAGCAGGATGCTCCAGAGAAAGAGCATGTGCGCTCAGTCAACGTTCTCTGAATAAATAAAGATTAATGAAAACAATCTTTCCATTCCACTGCCCCCTACCAGCATCCCTGCCTACCTCCACTCATCTTGCCTTCTGACACCCCCACCCCCCCACCCCCCATCCATCAAAAAGCTGCTTTACATGTATGAGGCGCACGCATTGGAGCTGTGATGAAAGAGGCAGAAATATATAGCAGAAGGACATGAGCCTTGAGCACACCTATGGTACCACCAGATCAGTCCCATAATTCAACACCCCACCCCATTTCCCAGCAGCCCCCACGGTGCTCTGCAACATGGTGCTTCAGCCATAATGCGGTGACAACAGGGGGAGATGGTTTATTTCATGTGCCATTTCCGACGGCACAGCAGTAATGAGGAGCAACATTAACATTTTGCTGACACGTGTTTCTTCCCCCTCCCTTGTTGGGCATTAGTTTCCAGTTTGCAGCGTGGTGCTGTTACTGGGCTGTATTTCATCGTACTATAAGTCAAGCGCATCACACCCAATGCACTTGATTTCCTAACGGCATTATAATGTCCTGCAATAATAATATCCTGATACTTGTAATTTGTGACAAAATTCCCATTTAGTGCTGCAACTAATAGCTATTGGCGCTATCGCTTAAATTTTTTTTCAGTTAAACAATTCTTCTTCTTCTTCTTATCGTGTCCACACACAGACTATATTTGTGTGTAGTAGTGGTCGAATCAGTTGGAATCCAGGGCGGTGGATGCGGGCACTTAATTTATATCAAAAAGTAAAATAAATAAATAAATACACTGCCCATTACAATTTTCAAGGGTCAAGGTGATGTCTTCAATATGCTTGCTTTGTCTGACAAACAATCCCAAACCCAAAGATATAGAATTTACAATGATATCCAATGGACAAAATCCTTAAATTTGAGAAGCCAGAACCATCAGAAATCAGTCGCTTATTACTTTTCAATTAAAGGGTCAATTTGCTGATTTTACACTTTAAGATTTTTCCGTTTTCTTGTCATGGGGAGTCCTACACAACATTTGAGTTGTAAAATATCTTCTGTTGCTCTGGAGGAGTCTGAGAAAGCCCTTGTGATGTCATAAGGGTTAGGCAACCCCTAGAGTTAAATTTTTTGTAAACAAAATTCTGTGTACATTCAGTGTTTCTCACACAATCACATTGCATTCATGGGTGAGGAAAGAATATCCTGATACGTAAACTCCACAGGTTAGCTTTAACTATACCTATGATCGCAAAGCTTGAGCTCAATTCAAAGCGTGGGTTAAAAACAGAGGGCGTGGCATCAAAGACATAAGAATTTACTTGGTACAGAGGGAGGCGCTAATGAAAGAGGGGATTTGCCACTGCTCCTTTTCAAAGCAATATTGAGAGCAATAGCAGAAAAAGATTCAGTTGAAAACCAGCTCCAAAAAACAAATGTACGAGCTGTCACGGAAATGATCATGCAATCAGAACAGGAAGGAAAGGTACAATACAAGAGCAGGTATCTGATAGATCCCTGAAGCATGGCAATATGAGCTCCATGCTCTACAAGGCCATACTAGTCTTATTATTATTATTATCAGGCTCATGAAAAGTGGCACTCTTGATACTAAGCAAGGCTGCCTCTGAATGGACGGTCTCTGAGAACGATGGGGGGCTTCGGTATGAGAAAGCCCATCCATGCCATACCTCCCATAAAAAATAGATGAAACCAGACAATCTTTGAAAGAGTAATTGGTTCCCTGGTGACTGCCTTGCCCTGCTTCAAATTCCACCAAAAATAAAGTCAAGCGTACACCACAGAAGGCTTGCAGGACAAAGAAAGAAAGGATAGTAGACATGTGCATGCTTAGGCATTTGCAAAATGGAACTCTGCATCAGCTACAGCGAGGAGACAGCCTCTTTTAGGTAGTAGTTGGTGGTAAAGCTTTCTCGTTTTTCCATGCTTTCACACATTTGAGCCGATTACCTTGTCTTTGTCTGGGATTTCAACAATCCATCAGCTCAGGAGCTGCTAATGGCTTGACAGTGTCACAGCCTCCTGACTGGTCAGAGAGCTGGTGTGTGTGTGTGTGTGTGTGTGTGTGTGTGTGTGTGTTGGCTGCCCACGTGTGAGCTTAACCGATGTCATTGTGAATTCCATTTGAGCCACTTTCTACACAAAAAAAGGTTGAAGAAATCAATCAGTTGCTCCACCTCTCATTGTGGTTTAATTACTTGGACAGACATCAGTGCAAATCAGCATCGCGCTCACCGAAATGCACACGACTGCGTTCTGACAAATGGCATCAAGCGTAATTGCCTCCAAATGAGCAAATTAATGGACGTGAGCATCAATATCAGCGCTGGAGCAAAGTCACGGCTCACAGGCAAAACATAAAATAAGTATTTGCTGTGATTTTTCTATTAACGGGTGTTTGTGAGGGTGAGAAAATGTCTCTAAACAAATATCTGTTCATTAAAAGGTTTCAAGGTGAGTTGAGCAGTTATCTTTCATTAGATTTATTAACATTATCGTTAGGATGCTTTTTTAACCATTCCTCCTTCCTCTAAACCAATGCTGTTAAGCTGCACTGTAAAATCATCACAGTAGAACATAAGAATGGATCAAGTAAATTAAATTTTAGGGATATCAATATGTCCAGTTAGGAAGCATAAGCGATTGTGAATCATTGTCACTTATTTTGGTGCAAATAAAAATGAAACAGGTGCACTGGAGACGCAACAGCAAGACAACCCCCAAAAAGGAAATGGTTCTGCAGGTGGCGGCCACAGACAATTGCTCTCTCCCTATCCTTCCTGGCTGATTGTTCTGTAGTTTTACTAGTGCTTTTGTCATTACTGGTAGCATGAGACTGTACCTGCAGCCCATTCAGGTTGCACAGTTCAGTTTCTCCAGGATGTCACATCCATACGTGCTGTTGCAAATAGGTGTTCTGTGTCGCCCAGCACAGTTTCAAGAGCATGGAGAAGGGCTGGACAGGGCCGTGCAACCCAGCAGCAGCAGTATCTGCTCCTCTGTGTGAGGAGAAACAGGAGGAGCACTGCCTGCAACATCATCCAGGTGAGTCAGTGATGGTCTTGGGGGGGTCCATATGCTTAGAGGGTCGCACAGACCTCCACGTGCTAGCCAACAGTACCCTGACTGCTGGTATGTACCGGGATGAAATCCTCAGAGCCATTGTCGGACCTTACGCTTGCCCTGGGACATTATGTCACACATTATTGTCATTATCATTTTTACATTTATTTATTTAGCTTTTATCCATAGCGACTTACAATTGCTTTATATGTCAGAGGTCACACGCCTCTGGAGCAACTAGGGGTTAAGTGTCTTGCTCAGGGACACATTGGTGTATGTACACTTGACACAACGCACATTTTTATTCAAAACTTTTATTTTACCACATTGCAAAATGTGTCTAACAAAGTTAAAAGAAAATAAATAGTCCTCCTTTAAGTAATTAGACCAAGTTCTTAATTAAATTTTCTTTGCAACACATGCTGCTCCCCAGAAATAAACACATATTTAAAACAAATGTATTCCAAACCACATCAGCCAGGCATATAATTTGTCTGTTACTTCACAGCACTTCCTGTAAACGTTTATAACCTTCTGTCTTGTTTTCCTTATACTTCTCCATCTTCAATTAACTATTTCACCTATTTCAAACAGGCAAACATCAGTTAACCTGCACCACATCCATCCAGTACCCTTCAGTTCTCTTTAACTCTCACAAATCAGAAAACACAGACAGGTCTAGCCTACGCGCCTATTGGATACTAATGAGAGAGATTGCACTTCTTTTACTGGACGATGGTAGAGAAGGCGGGTTCATATGAAGTGAGAGCAATCTGCAAACTGTGATGCAAACGCTCGTTTGTCAAGGAGGCACGAGCATTTGTTTTTATGGCGTTGATGTGATTTAAACTGGATTCGCAGCAGCATGGAGAGGAGGGCTTTCATCGTCAATAATGCATGTTTGTGATTGGCTCTTACTGACAGCACAGGAGCGCTCTTGCTGGTTTGCAGGATTTATTGTGGCAAAAATATCTGTTATTCATATTTTGCTTTCTTCAGGTGTTAAATTTGATTTATTTGTAAACCGAAGCAATCGCGGGGTGGTCAGACTTGATTGGTGGGCCGGAGTTGGTCTGACCTATACCTCCTGTGCATGTGTCCTAGAGCAAGTTTTCCTACCTGCACATTGTTTTGGTTTTATTTGCTCAGGTTTAAAGATATTGAATGCTGCCACCACCATAGTACAAGTGAGGTCAATGTATTTGTGTTCGTTGCACTAACAGCATCAAACAGTGATATAAAAGGCAACATCTCTTTCCAGAGGTCAAGGGACTCACTGTAAACAGTTCACTTTGGAACTATTTCTACTATTAAAACAGTCCCTGCAGTAATTTCAGACACATATCCCAAAACCTGGGATAAAACTAAAGCTACAATATCTACAATGCACCTGATTTTGGTTTAGTTAGTAGCAGTATTTGAATGATAATAAATTTTGCAGTTGTGGTTAGGTTTTTTTTGTCTCATTCTTGCATGTCTTCTAAGGAGTCACCGTCTACAACGTGTACAGTTATCATGGTCTGGGTTTAGCTTCAGAGGAGCAGCTACAATGTCTGACATTAACGCAGACCCTGACCGGAGGGCTGGGCAGAACAACTTGCACTTGAAATCAAAATCCAGTTTTGCAGACATAAATACTGGCCATCATGTAGAGGTCAGTGGTGTTGTATGCCGGGCATCTCAGACTTGCCGGGAAGGAAGTGGGATGGAGGGAGACAGCAAAGCATGTTCAGCATGAGAGTCTGCAGTGTAAGCTAAAGCCCGAGGACAGCTGTGCTATGTAGTGGCTGCAGCTGACAAACATGTCAGGTCATTAGGGCAGTTTCATGCTTAATCAGGAGTGATACCAGAAATACACCAGCAGTAATGCGTCACGCCTTGTAGGTCATGTGGATGCTGAAACATCTTGAAAGCACATTTTCCTCTTTCAGTCAGTCCAAATCCACTTTATCTTCGTACTGAAAATCCCATTTCTTTGTCTAGCTTTTTTTTTTTGTTAATATAATTATCAAAAAGAGACAGAAATATCATCAGCATTCTGGTGTTTGGTTTTAGATGATTGAGTAAGTTAAGTAAGTGTTACATCCTTGACGGTGCTTTCAGTCATAAAGAGAGACTCCAGACTGCAGCTGAGATAGCATATGTATTCCCACAATACCAGTTTGTGCATATTTGATACGTAGTTAGGAACCTATTGCAAGCACTGGTTTCTCATTTAAGCCTGTTGTCTCCAGTTTGCATCATACCTACATCATACCTGAATTTATATCTATTCTACGTTCTATAGACAATTTAACAATCTCCACCAGGCTGAAGAGAGAACGGTGTGTGTTTGCAGATCCTCTGAAGCCATAAGAAATTTACCAGCCAGTCTGTTGTGTTTTTAAATGGATCAGTTTGTTGTTCAACTGGACTGGACATTGGGACTTTGACCTCTGTGCTATAAACCACAAAAAAGCTAATTGTTCTCTTCTGTGCTGTGAGTGCATTTTCTATTCCATTATGGGCATTATTATTATTATTATTATATTTAATTATGAAAAGGATAGCACCTGCTGTTATTAATTAAGCTCTCCATAAGCTCAGCACAATCGGCTGCCGTCACTACTTCACACTAGTAGAAACACTACAGCAACAAGAATAAGGTTAAAATGAAAGGCAAGATGTTTTTGATTGGTGTTACTGCAACATCTGAGTTGGATTTCTAAAGAATTTTAATTTAATTTTATCATCCAGACCAGCTCTTAAAGTAAAAGGGCTTTGCATTTACGCATGATTTCCCCAAATGATAAAATATGATTCTATCAATGATATTTAATGATCTTCTCAAAAAAGAGGATCCTCTAGATCGGGCTTTCATGTTTAAGGTTTGCCTCTGGCAACATCTCCGTTGAGTCTCCTGTTGACTGACAGCAAACCACTGGTGGTGATTATTGCATGATGGGTACCATGACGTACCCACGGCCGCCAGACTGCTATCTGAAATTATTTTAGACTCTCTGCTCTCCGGGGGGAGGACAGAGATCGAATAAAGGAATTCCGGAGAAGGAAGAAATGCATGCCCTTCATCTGTTTGAATGACTCTCACAGAATCTTTGGACTTAATCTGATGGCTAATTCATTTTGACTTGACTGAAAAGATCGATAACCACAGCAAAATGGGAAAATAATTGTGCAGCTCAGCTTCGGTTATGATCAATTCACATTGGCACAACAATACTGGCTGGCAGACACAGCAACGTGCTGGCCGAGAGACAACAAAGGAGTGAGAAATGGAAGTGATATATGTAATCAACAACGGTGTCCTCTCAGGAGTAACTGTAGCAACATGAGTGTTTCTACAAGCGACAGGAAGTATAGTACCCTGCTGAAATTGTTTCAAGGAAACACTAAATTCATATAAAGAATATTCTCGCTGTTAACAAATGTCATGAATAGACCAAAACCAACAAAGGAGTATTGTCTGTGTTCCCAAAGTCTGAAATAAGTCATATGTGAGAGGTAAACTGCTGGTCCGCAGATATTTCAATTCTACAGAATATAGTTTGTGTTATAATAAGGGACCCTACAATTTTTTTTACAAGTTTTCTATTTAATTTCAATGTGTGCTGCAATGTTATAATGTTATTCAATGCTCAACAGCAGTACAATGTATTGAAATGCGCTGCAGTTGTCACCACCAGGTAGCGTTGGTGAGTAAGTATCGATTTATAGTAGTAGAAGAAGAGCTATCCGGCTCTGTGTTTTTTTGTTACTCCCCCTGTTCACAAAGAGCTACAAGAAGACACTTTTAGCTTTAGGCAGCCGAGTTTACAGGCCGGTAAAGGTTGTTGTACACTGCTAAATCTTGTGGAAGACAGCAATAAAACCCCACTACAAGTTCTCAAGCGCCTGTCTGTGTTTCCTGGCTGCAACACATAGCTTTACATGTATGCCATGGACTTCCACTGTCCAAAAGTGCTTTCAGCTAAATGCTAACATCAGCATGCTAACATATGGCTGCAATGCCTAGCTGTTATAAAAAATGATTGAACCTTTGTTGTTGTTTTTTTAAAGTAAACTATACATTTCCAACTTGTTCATTAAAGTTTTATGACTTTAGAAAGGGCTGACCTCAGACAGGTTAGGGATGTTATAAAGTATTGAGAGACGTACTAACACATTGTGTGTTTAGTTATCCGCTTGCTTTGCAACAGGATTTTATAAAGTTCTTGTTTTATTTTATTCTGCATGAAAAAATCTATTTTTATGTGTGTGGGGGGAAATCTTATCTGTGCAATATTTCTCTACATCTATAATTTCCAATGCATGTGTGTTACTGTATTTCTCTTCTCACAACAGGTTTCCTACTTTTCTAATTAGGTTGGTTGTACAATAACAACGTGTCATTGGGCTATATTAAAAGAAATTATTATAAAGTAATTACAATGGGAATAAAAAAATACCATTCTGCTTAAATTGTCAGTTAAAAATACAGTTATAAAACTGGTAAGATGCTGATAGAGGATTATTGAAGTTTCCTCCCATCTAACACAGATAACTGTCATTACAACTTGTGAATAACATCTGGATGTTGTCTGTGGTATGAAGCTCAACTCTAATACACACTGTACACAGTTTAAGAATGCATATTTTTTTTGGAGCAAACTCATTGTGAACAAAAGTAAACATCATCAGTTGAATAGACAGTTGCTGAAAAGCCAGACAATTGATTTCACTTTTGCACATCATCTAGTCATGCCAACAAAGCCAAAAATATGTCTGCTGAGGAACAGAGCAGAACACAAATCTGTACTTCAATATGACGAGGGGAATTGCTTTCAGTACAGCATGAAGGAATGTAATGGGATAGCTCAGCTGTTTACATCGATATGGAACAATAATAAGCCATCAAACAACGCATATTGGATACAACCCTGAATAGACTACAGCGAACATATAAGAAAAGGGTGGATGAAAAACAAACATTAAGTGTGAAGCTGAGCGAGAGCAGTTACATACTAAGGTGCCGTGTGCGAGGTGAGAATGAACTGAGACAGATGCTTGACAATGATGGTGAGTGTTTTCTGGCTCATGCTCAAACTGAGACAAAGCTGTCCAGTAACATGAAGCATGTAAACAACCTATCCTGTTTACCATCTGGATTGCAGGATTTCGATTATTAAAAATGACACTCAAGCCTTTTAGTTGAGGTCAGACAAAAATGACCTACATCTAATCATATCGTCTGTGGTCTAATCAGATGAAATCAGAGGCAGCCTTTTCTTCTGTCTGTCAACAATGAAAATGAAGCAAGCAGTTGCTCATTATTGTTGCCACATATTCTTCTTGATGTGTCACAACTGCAAAAACTTGTAAGTTTATTTCTTATTTAGTTAACAGCAAAGCGTCTGTCATTACCTATGCAAGCGCAAGTGATTGACAGCATCTGACTTTGCTGTTGCCTAGAGACAACAACGTGATGCTTCTGGATGTACGGGCTTGTCAAAATCAACGAGAGTCATGTAACTGGTGTTTCCACACCAACAAACCAACTCCTGTGTGATTGAGACCTAAAGACAGACTTGTGAGGGAAAAGTTGGTGGTTTGAAACCTTCAGTACAGTTGGACACATCTGGATTAATACACTGTGAGACAAATGTCTTACTGCTGAGGTTTCACTGTGCAACACCTTTTTAATCCAACCTTGGTCAGGTAGATTCTAGTTGTACTGAGCAGCTCCTTGATTTGACAGTGTATAACTGTGTCAAACTACATGAAACCATTTAAAAACATCCTTAATCGCCATTCACGCCCGCCTTATTGCCATGCAGGTAATTTACTACCGATTAACTGTATTGTGCAACAATGAATCCAAGGTCGCTGTGGCTGTGACATGAATGAGAATCTTGTAGCGATACAACGTGAAAGAAAATGTGGAGATTGACAGGTTCAGGGAGCAGGCTGAGCAGGGAAGGGCGAGGTGAAGTGAGAGATAGCATCTACTGTATGAACATTTGAGTCTGTCTATATTTTTTTCATTTTCTTTTCATCAAATATTTTTATATGAAAGACATGCACATACAGTAAGAGCTACAATTATGAACAATTACAAAATAAACATAAAAAAGACAATTCTAACTAACCTAGGAAATAGTTTGACAAAATACTCCTGTCTGGAGATCCATTTACTAGCTTTTTCCTGGGTTTCAATCACATCTCGATACCAATGTGGTGTGGACCTTAAATTGAGGTTACTTTGTGAATGACCAGAGGGATAAAAAAACAGACAAAAACAACACAAAAAAAACTGTAATTTTAATACAGAGCTGGGGGGAAAAAATGTGCACAGATGAATTTGTGCATTGCGTGACTATGAAATCTAAAGCCCTTACGTAAACAGTTCCACCTCTCCTCCGATCACTTTCTTCTCTGTTCATACTCTTTATATCTTTTCCTGCTGTTTCTCAGCCATCTCTCCATCTACACAGTGCTTGGAGCCGGCCTGTTCCAAAGAGCCGGTGTTTAGAACTCCCTCTGCCACTGCTTCTGTGTACGAGCACTCAAACCACCTGTTGCTGATAGTCTGGAACTACAGTATGTTGTGGAGATGGTCTGGACTACTTTCTTTGTTTCCCTTTTACAGAGCCAGGGATGTGTAGGAAAACTGGGGTTTTTTTCAGGGCACACACAAAACGGAGAGGGGGCCAACAGCCAGCAAATGTTTGATGAATTTAACAAAGTGTATTGGATTACAATAACTCTCCCTTTAACTCATTTTCCTCTGATGGCTCTCTGACCTCTGGACAGAGGTCCTCTCCACTGTGAAGTATGCTTGGGCCAGACACACCAAACTCCTTTATTACGGCAGCAACGCTACCGCCTGCCTAAGATTCCAGGTTAGCTAAGTACGCACTGCTAACAGAGATTAAAAGTTATTTAGTGCCAGTTGCTATGACACAAGTCTGCCTGCTAACTTTACAAGCTGCAAACCCTGCAAGGAGAATAATGGAGTTACCAGTTTCCTCGAACCAACACTACACATGAGAGACTGCATTCATCAACAACCAACAGAAACACTGGCTAAGAAAGCAGCACACCACGGAACCCCTCTCCCTTCATGGACATGCGCACACTCAAGCACACACACCCTCTCTTACACACAGAGACGAGTGCACACACACTCCCTTTTGTTCTTCGGTTAAGTTAATTTAGTTAGACTACATATTGTGTGTTTTACTCTTATCTTTTAAAGAGGTGGTATTATGCTTTTTGGCTTTTCCCCTCTCCTTTATTGAGTTACGTACCTTTTTTGTGCATGTAATATGTTTGCAAAGTGAAAAAGCCCAGCCCAAAGGGAGTTCCCATCTCCCACAGAAAACTCTGCTCTGAACTGACTGAAAACACCTCATTTGTAGTCCAACCGCTTACCTTTCATCTCTGTGACATCACAGGGATGAAAGCAAAATGCGTGTCATATAACGCTCGCCAAGCAGCTACTCTGACACGCCCTCAAAAACAGCGGTGGAAAAACACTGAGCTGCAGCACAGCTCTCCTCTCCCTTCCAAACACTAGCTACCCTCCAGGTAGTCAGTGGACATAAAGTTGTTGCTGTGATGTAGAGACAGAGCTCAGTTAAAACTTTATGGATGAAAGATACATTTGTTACAGATTAATAACTCACCACTCTGAAACTCTTGCTCCAGTCTATGTTGTTAAGCTGGTCGGCAACATGTAGCCTACAGCTGAACCAAAGCCGTGTTTACCGGCTTCTCACTGACCCGCCCTTTTCTGCTTCTGATTGGCTAGTTGTCCTTAACTAGGAACTGCGCATGTGTAACTCCCAACAAAGGTCATTTAGAGACAAGATGTATGACTCCATAGCTAAAATGAAGCGTTCAACACAGGGTGAAAAGAAGAGCTGCAGAAATGTGCAGTATGACAAAAAATATGGTGTTTTTTTAAAATTAATCCATGTAAACCTGTTCTGGTAGAACCCCTAAATAGGAT
Organism: Micropterus dolomieu; assembly: GCF_021292245.1. Taxonomy (NCBI): domain Eukaryota; kingdom Metazoa; phylum Chordata; class Actinopteri; order Centrarchiformes; family Centrarchidae; genus Micropterus; species Micropterus dolomieu. The sequence goes on along the minus strand of NC_060165.1, from coordinate 5,035,468 downwards.
TTTGTACCTGAAAAAGCACCTAATACCACCTCTTTCAATAAATGATTTGAACATACACATGCTGGATGCACAAGTGTGAATGCTGCCAACTTCTACTACTGAGATCTACAAAACCCTTCAATCGTTACTAGCTACTGATGTAGTAATTTTGGTTGTACTTATTTAATTAGAAATCAGAGTTCCAAATTTATAGTTTAGCATATTTTATGAAACTGATTTATGAGACTAAATAAATTATTTGGCTATCAATTTTCCCCTTTTGAAGGGTTGTGCCCTGAGGTTAATTTAATGCGAGTTAAATTCTGTTATTCAAATAAATACTGATTGCTACTGACAGACAGAGGGGAGTTTAAATCCACTACTTTCTCTTAATACATGCATCACAATATTTTAGAACCTGTAAGTGCTTGCACCTACGTGACAAACACATTTTCCTATCTACAGTCACTTTACATTTTCTCTCTCTGTTCCCGTGTCCCTCTCCAACACACGCACATTGAAGGACATAAGCATGATTTCCTTTACCCACCCTCTCCCTGCCCTCTGTCTGCTGCAGCCTCTGCTCTCCTCCCCAGCTCATCAGCTATTAGCCCATAAACACTCATCCATCCGGTGCCACACACCTGCTGCAATCTGTTGACTAAGAGAAAGGCGTGAGTCAGTTTCAGTTTGGAAATGTACCAGTTGTGCCTGGTTAGGTTTCATTGTGTGCCCAAATGTGACCCGTCAGGATTAGCTGACAGCTATGAGAGCTCTGAGAGTCATCACAACAGAGGTGATAAAAGTTCTGATGTATCAGTGGTTGTAGGTGTCATTCCTTTTCTATGGATGGATTCTGAACTTCTGCTGCACTCCACCTTTAATAGAGCTCGAGAACATTGTTATGTTTTAGCTGTCAGGAGTTACCGCTCCCAGTTATACAGTATCTATCTGCTGTTAAACAGATAAAATATTTTCCCACACTTTTTACACAGTTTTTTAACACTGGTACCTCAACATTTAATCAGCATATTGCATAAATACTGTATATTAAATAAACTGTACAACTGCAGCACAGATGCATGATGAATCAATAAGCGGACTTAGTTACTGTAAGTCTTGGGTAAACAGAAGACTAGAAATGCAGTCTACATCCATGGAGCAAACAGCATATCACTATGCATCAATACCATCAACTGCTAGGTGAACAGATTATCTAAACACACCTGCAGCAGTGATGGTGAAATCAGTAGCAATCTCCATGTAATGTCATTTTTCCTCCTTAATTGGCAATTATAGCAAACAGAGGCAATCCTGTGAACAAACACCATCAGATGCCAGCAATCAGATTTAGAAGCTGTTACAGTGCGGCGCTCCATTGGTAATCAATGGAGGCTTAGAGGCATCTACTGATCGGCATGCAGATGTCCTCATCATGTGTCCATGATAATCTAGAGCCAGTACATGCAAACACTTCTGGGTTCAACTGTGCTAGTCAACAACATAGAGAGGACCCATTGTGATCCATAGCATATTGTACTGCACTGTGGTTCATCTGGGTTTGGTTTGAAGTGAATTCATTGTTGGGCAAGTTACTTCCAAAACATAATACATTATAGATTACTAGTCATTTGAGAGTGATTAGTTATATTACAATATTACTGTCTCTGAATTATAATGCTTTAAACTACTTTTGCGTTACTTTTGAGTTACTTTGACTGCCACTTTAACGACCCAAAACACACCTTCAAGACGACCACTGCCTTGCTAAAGAAGCTGAGGTTAAAGGTGATGGACTGGCCAAGCATGTCTCCAGACCTAAACCCTGTTGAGCATCTGTGGGGCATCCTCAAACGGAAGATGGAGGAGCACAAGGTCTCTAACATCCACCAGCTCTGTGGTGTCGTCATGGAGGAGTGGAAGAGAACCTGTGAAGCTCTGGTGAACTCCATGCCCAAGATTGTTAATGCAGTGCTGGAAAATAATGGTGGCCACACAAAATATTGGCAATTTGGACTTTTTCACTTAGGGGCTGTCAAATAAGTTGAGATCCCAACGCTCTTGCTATCAGGTCGCAAAGAAGAAAACTGTATCCTTTCTCCCTTTAGTATCAACAGTGAGTGAGAAAAGGGAAGTGCAACGTACTTCCATCTGCAAAACATCTTTGTTGTGCATGATGAACAATCTGTGACAGTAGTCACGTAGACAGGAAAAGGGTGGTGGCTGATTTGACAAGAAAACTCCGCTACGGAGTAGGATACATAAAGAGGAGTCAGAAGGAGATCAGAGTTATTCCTTGGCATCTCAGAGGCATCGGACTCGGAGCAGGACCATCACCGAACCAAGAGCCTAAGACAAGAGTTGGGGATTTAAACAGCCAACAACTAGAAAATAATTTTTTTCTTCAGTGGATTTCAAGAGATCAAACCACAGAGGATAACCACACTGACCAAACCAACTGAAGAATCCACTGGACTCTGAAGTTTTTCTCTCTATCAACTGCAAAGGGGACTGAAGACTTTTAGAGACAATTTGAGGGCTTTGGACAAAGCCTCAAGTTTCTTCAAGACACAACAGCTCAGCAGTGAAGGAAGGATTTCATCGGCCGGGACAACTTCTTCCACTTTCTCTCCAAAAAGAAGACATCAAAATACTCAAGCTCAGCTATCATAATCAGGTTTTGAATTTTAAACATTTTACTTAGGATTAATCAGTTTAAGTTGTATGCTTGCCCTTGCTTAATTTTGCAATAAAATATATAATCGCTCAAAGTAGTAGACATTGAATTTATTTCTTCACTAAGGTAGTAATTCATTAGGTAAAGTGTGTTTAACATCTCTAAGGTTCTTATAGGTTGCTGTGTGATGTGTTATTTTGAGGGGACAGCAAATTTACACTGTTAAACAAGCTGTACACTCACTACTTTACATTGTAGCTGTAATGGGAATTCCATGAGTAACATCTCCAAACACAGTCATGTAATTAATGTTACCCACTGAGGGCCTCTGGTTTGTCAGGTACGGGGTCAGTGGGAGGTAAATGTGTGTGATGCTTCATGATGTGTCCAGGGGGTGTTGCCGAATTCTGCCTGCCTGCCAAGAATTGCACCTCACGGGTGATAACGGTCATTTATTTTGAGAAAAGAGGTGGATGCAAATCTCGGAAGGTAGCCTAAAAAAAAACCTCTTTAGGTCCTTTTCAGACACTTTGCTGTGCTCATTGATCAAACGCGGTTATCACCAGATATATTTATGTCAAGGAATGGTACTTCTATTAAGTGTATTAAAATATTAAAGACTGTAAACGTTCATAAAATATATAATTCGTATCATTTATCACCATTGACCCACAAAGAATGTTATAGCGTTTAAACGCAGTATTTGGAGGTGCATGCAATTCTTGTTTTAGAACATGTATCTGGCTGTACTGGGGCATTATTGTCTTTATGATAGATTTAGATTGAGTGTCCTCCAGAGGACCTCTTAAAAACATCTTCCAGTGGTAAGATAGTGCTGACCCTGAGCTTAGGATAAAAGCTGCATGTGCTGAGACACTGCAGCTCACTTGGATGATACTCTGATGCGTGTGTCCCAGTGAGTTCCTTCTGCAGAAGACGTGACTAAAATCCACGACAAGTGTTTGCCTAAGCTGTTTATCTGAAAACTCAAATTCACATAGCAAAGTGTCATTTCTTCATTGTTGTCACATGAAAAGATATAATCAAATATTTACAAAAATGTGAGGGGAGTACTCACTTTTGTGAGATATTGTATATCCGCAGATCGGGTGGGTCTTAAAATTAACCTTCTGATTAATAGCATGGGGAGGGGGGAGATGGGATGAATTGTCTCCCCATTAAGAAAGACGGTGTGCACATTTACGCACGAGGTACAGCAGCATAATGTCATTGATAATTTGAATCTCCTGATGATCAGCCAAGTTCTACCGTAGTTTGCACCCTGCCTACAATCTCAACCATCGAATTCCAGCAACAGGAAATGGATTTGTTTTTCTAGTACCAAAATGTTTCGCGGTGTTGGTGAATTATTATAAAAAAATAAAAAAAAACACCACCTAATTTCGTGTTAAAATGCGTTGTAACGCGAATCACTGAGATCGTAACGGGTATAATATTACCGGGGGGTTTTTAAGACTTACAGCAAAAAGCAATACATTAATGTTACTGCATTACTTTTGTACTCCCAACACTGAATGAATTAGGAAGCTTTGGATGAAATTATCTCAATCAGCTTCTTACTATAAGCAATGTGGTCATCAATGAACCCACCATTTTCTGCAAAGTTAGAACACTTTTGGTTATTTCGTGCATTTCTGTTTTTTCTCCTTGCTGTTACTAGCGCTGTCAGTCAAATCTGATCCAACCACACTCACACAGCAATCCTGTCTCCAAGAAATTATGTTTATACGCTAATTTGCGTCAACAAATATGATTTAAAGGCCATAATGCTGCCCAAAGTATATTTTTTAATCAATATAATGAGGAAAAAGTCTCAAAATGTCAATACTTATATCAGTAAAATGTTCCCTGAAAAAAACTTTATCCACAAAAAAACTTTATGCTTTTGTTTAGGCACTCACAGCCCCCGGTTAAGTTTAGGGAATTTTATGGTCTTGGTTTAATACATAAAAAGACATGTTGACTGTACCTTAAAGAACACTCCATTTAAACCTGAGGACACCCCATTCATACTACCCGTTTCCCTTTAATCCCCTCCGCCACAACATCATCTCTGCCCAATCCCAAATCAAGCACAAGAGGAAGAGCTCTTCGTAGGCACAAAAAGGACTTAAGTCTTGCGGGTGTGCTCAGGTGTCACCGTCTACCCAGAATCCTCTGTGGGTGGAGGGATGAGGGAGCTGTGATGGACGAGATGGAGCTGAGGACCCTTCAGGAGTGCAGTGTTCCATTAGCGAGGCTGTGATGTACTGCTGGTCCTCCTCAATACACTCTCTCACACACACACAATCTTTCTGAAACCACCATTCAAGCCTGTAGAGGAGCACGACGTCCCTCTTCATTCAGCTTTAACGTACATGTTAATTTGGACAAAACCAAGCCAAAGAAGAAAATATGTACATTTTGCTTTAATTCACATTTTCTTAAAAAAAGTTTCATTTTCTTTAATAACTGTCATTTGTTTTGTTATGTTTGGGTTTTTTAAACAGGATCTTACTTTGAAATTAAGCCCTTTAATTCTATTGTAGGTATAAGAGCTGTTGGATTTTTATTTTATACAACTGTGTTTACACTCCCCACCACTGCTAGCAGCTGGACTCCAGAGTCGTCCTTGAACATGCCTGACCTCGCACATCTTCATTCTTCACAAGCAGCATATCATCGAGGACAGTCACCGGCTAAACTTCCTCCATACAGGAGAGAGAGAAAAAAACTCTCACAGGCAAAATATAAAAGTCTATTCACTTATTCTCCAAGGATGGCCAAATAAGCAGATAAGCTCTGTTGGGGTGAGGTGGCTCTTGGCTGCAGCTGGGGATGCAACACGCTCTTTTGTCTTCATGCACACAACTACCAACATGGTTTTGGGCCCAAGGGAGCGAGTCAGAGAATGAATATGAGACGGAGGGAAAAGTTAGTGTGTCACAAGCAGGAACGCAGAGGATAAGAGATGATGAAGGTGTGACAAAAGACGGATGCTGACTTGGAGGCATGGAGAGGAAAGTGAAGGAGACTTAAAGACAACAAGAGCGAAGATGAGAAAGTCAAGGAGAAAAAGCTTTGATGCCGTCTTTGTTACCAGACTTCATAAAGTCTGATGACAGATAAAGCTGATACATTTCTCAGAGGAACTCACAAGAGCAACACTTTGTAGAAGAAGAGAAACCACAGTTAAATTCACAGAGTAAATCAACAGCTCTGGTTGGCAGCCAGGCGCAGCTAAAGAAGAACAGCAGTGAGGTTTTGTTTACTCTTCACCAACATGAGCCACCGCCTCAATTAATCACGAGCAGTCTGCTAAAAGCAGATCAGATCTGTCTGTTTGGTCGGAGTTCATTCAGCCAACAATCAGCCCAGCGCGTATGCTCTCTTTCACCAGTCTGTTTTGGATTCACACATTTATTCATATTTATAACAATGTAACTCCACTGATGTGGTTGCAGGGTTTGGTGCCATGCTTAAGGGCAACACAATTATGGCTGCAGAGGGAGGGGTGAATGTAACTCCTGTAATTTCAGCTTTTTTCAGCTACTGATGCATCCACATATGCTTGAAGACAAAGATAAACAATTGCTATTTATGTCAGAGGTTGCACGCCTCCGGAGCAACAAGGGGTTGTGTCAAGTGTCACAGTGGGGATTTGAACCCGGGTCTCTCACACCAGAGGCATGTGTGTTTACCACCCCAAATTCTGTGTCACCATGAGTTTGATGGTTTTCATGACAGCTGTTCCCAGTGCAGTGTAGCTGCACTGATTCCTTGAGCTAGTCAAACTACAGTATGCTCTCAGCATGCCACTATCTATACTATTTAAACTCAAAGATAATTTCTTCACAATATAACTCATGTGTAACTCGTATCATTTAGATTTTTGAAAACATAGGAGAGTTTTTGCTATTCAAAGAGACCAACATTAATGATATGCCTTGCCGTGTCATGTAAATTTCAGACAGGCAGTCAGCAGCCAGCTTACTAGATGTCGAGCAAGACAGAAAGCCGGTAAACACTGAACAGCAGTCCGAATCTCCCAGTTGTCAAATCAGGACCTTCTGGAATCAGGTTTGCAAACATTAGCTCAAGCCGATAAAGCGCAGAATTGTCTGCAGTATCTTTTGGGATTGTCAGTCAGATATAAAATATTGCCAGTTGCGACTTGTCAGCAGCTTATCAATAACTAAGAAGGCACTTTTTAATGTCATGATTATTATTGAAAATTAGTGTGTACTATAAAACATTTATACTACCAACATAATCTTACTAAATGTTAGCTTAACTTGAACTGATAATGTTGCCTACAGAAAATTAAATAGGTTTGCATGTAATTTGACTTCTCTCCAATAGAAAAAATGACCTTAGGGGGACCTCAAAAACGGCATTATTTTATGCACATGGGAAAAGTTAGCCCTTGGGGGATTGTGTCAGAAGGCCTTACTACTTTAGGAAAAAAGAAATGCAGAAAGCCCTGAAGCCAAACTTCCCACAGGTGATTATTTTATCAGATTTTGAAAAGGTTAGATTTTAATACTATGTTTAACAATACCAGCCTGGAGATTCATTTATAGAAAATAATCATAACTGGAATCACAATCTTGGTGAGAAATTAAACTGTTCAGCCTGTATGTGTCTACTTACTTTGAAGAACCCTTTTAATTAATACTGTACTAACCACTTCACATTCCATATAACTATTAAAGCTCTGGGTTTTAATGATGCATGCGCTTCATTCCAGGATCAAGGAGAGGGGAAGGATCTTCCTTTGTAGTGTCCTGGTAGATGGCCAGCACATGGGTACAGAGGATAACATGGTTTAAAAGGAGATATCTGACTCTGTCTGGCAGCCAGAGACTGAAGCAGAAAAGAAAAACCCAGAAAGAGACAGAAAAGGGGACAGAGAAAGCCAGACAGGCCAAAAGAAAAACAAAGGCAATTAAAAACGAAGGTTTTAGAAACAAAAGGGTGGGGGAGAGATGAGAAGGTTATAAAGTCTGACAGGGAGAGAGGGAAATAGAGACCATGAGGAACAGCCAGGCAGGAGAGGAAATGAGACAGGAAAAAGTGAAAAACAGGACAGACAGATGAAACAAGACAAAGAGGAAGGGTGAAAAACAAAAGAAGATGGATGGCAAATGTAAGATTTAACAGACATTCAGACATAGAAAACAAAATCAGGGAGAGGTGAGGTGAGGTATTCACACTCGAAGGGTGACAGTGGCCTTGTAACCAAGAGGTCTGTGGTTTAAGGCAGTGACTCCCCAACTGGTCTGTACTGGACAGCTCCCAGTGGCCAGCAGTAATATACTGATTATACTCGCAGTGTGGATGTGTGATACGATGTGAATGTGAAGTAGGGCATTGCTGTATAAAAAGGCACTACTGCTCAGTGGACTTTCCTAAAGCTCAATAATTCAAGCAAACAAGAAAATTGGGGAAAGGAACATTTGCATGGAAGAGGATGCAAATCGAAAGAGGGATTAGACTATAAAGATGGCAGGATGGTAAATCAGGGAGCCAGATGCAGCCGGAGAGGTGACAGCTGACCGTTTCCAGCTTGCGTCCAGACAAACCGGCTCCAGGTTGGATGAGATCCAGGAGGAAGCTGAGGCGATAATGAGACAGTCCTCATTTCCTCTGTCCAGACCGACCAGCCAGAGGATGATGGGAGGGGGAGGACAGGAAGGAAGGCTGCAGGGTCAAAATTGTCCAGCCAACATCCAAACAAGCAGGAGGTGAAGCGTCTGAGCAACCAGCTGCGATGGAAAACGCCTGCAGCAAGGAAACCGAGGAGCACGGCAACATATTGTGTTATCTACAACGAAATGACCATTCAGGCTTTCCTAGACAGCAGGAGAAGGCGGTTCAGGCCTGTGGCTGTTTCACTGCTTTTCTCCATATGATATTCATACTTAGACAGCTAGCTCCAGTTAATTAACAACCACCAACGTGAGGTGTTTTAGATTAACTCAGGCGCTGCTCAGAAAGGGTGTTCAAAGCTAGTGTCTTCATTGATGTGAACCATGAGCACTAAAAGCTTTTTGTTTTTCCCATTGGTACGATGCGTTTTCAGGCAAATCTGAATGCAGCAATCATCCTCAGGTGCAGACCAAACCCACCTCACAAGACCCTTTAGAGGGAGTGGTCTCAGTCCCGTGACAAAAGCATTCTAGAGCGGGTCGTATGCGGTGATACAATGTGATACAACCTCAATCTGGCTCAACTACAAGTCATACTCTGCAAGTCTGAGCTGCGCAGCTCCCGCCGCCAGGTGTGCTTTGAATACTGGGATGGGGATGAAAGAAACTGATTGCTTGCAGCTAGCTGGAGAATGAAGGAGGACTGACATGCACTTACGGCAAGGTACCCAACTTTGATACGTTTATGGCACCAATCAAATTGCTTCAATACGATATTGAAAAAATATAATACAAGTATTGAAAAATATCTTGTTGTTCGGTATCAAATTTCGATACTTAAGGAGTAAATGTTTGCATAGGTGTTATTTACACTGGGGACACTGGGGACATTGTACAAACATTTTGAAATGGCTGATTTTGTCCCCATCATTTTTTTAAAGCATTTGTTAAAAATGTTCTGAAAAATAAATTGCCACAAGAAATGTTAACTAACAAATAAAAATGCTTTGAGAAAGGTTTATTTGCACAATAACAAAACATGCAATGGAATTTAAAAATAGAAGAAACAAATGTGCAATGTCCAAAAAAAGTAAGACAAAAAAAAACAAGCTGCTGATAACTGCATTATATTCTGCTATATTTTTATATTTATGAATTGCAAGCTGAATTTCTTGTTTCTCTTTATATAAATAAAGACCTTTCCATGAATTGGAGCAGAAATTGTTACCAGAATGCAGGAAATTAAGAGTTTAATGCTCCAAATTTTCTGGGGGTCCCCCCCCCCCCAGACCTCCGCTCAAGTCTTTCTGCATTTCAGGTTTCTGCAAAATCGTGTTACAAATCTTCTCGTCTTCTTCTCGTGCATTGTCACGTCTCGAGACCCAAATGTACTGTATCTTCCCTCCCCTGATCTGTTCCCTTATGTCCCCACCACTTTTCAACACAAAGTGACGCCCTTGAATGTTTGTACCAAGATCACATAATATGGGTAATTGGTTGTCTAACATTATGTCATAGAGGCATGTAGGGTACTACCTTAAAGCCAGAGATGGGACTCACTGTTCTGTTTGTTTGTTTTTTTACTTCTTATGTGCAAAGATAGGTACAGTTTGTGCTGCTAGCCAGCGCAGCTAACCTGTATCTGCTCGTCAGTGAGTCCGATCTCCACATCGTCTACCGGGATGGAATCCCTGGCCCATCCTCACCTCAAAAATGAAAGGATAGAAACTTGGAGCCGAGGTGGAGAGTGTTGTTATTAATGTTGCTTTTGACAGTTATTTATATTGTTTATACAGCACAAAACTGTACAGATATTGCTTAATTTCGTCATTTTAGAGACTGGGCTGATTTGTTTGCCATGGTGATTGTGACACCGTTGTGTAGCAGAGGAGGGGGGGGGCTGAGTTGGGGGCTCAATTGGTGCACTGCATCTGCAGGCAAGCAGTGTTCATGCTTGACTGGAGAAGCTGGATGACTTCACCATCTCCTCACGTTTTCTCCGCTAGGTGCACGCACACAGGCAAGCACCTACACACACACACACACACACACACACACACACCCCTACTGTACCTTATAGCCCATCTTCCATCTATGGAAGATGACTTCACTTTCACATCAGGCAGGATGACTTCATTTCTGTCTCTCTAGTTCCCATGTTTTGCTCCCTCAACCCATTTTCTCACTTGTTTTCTTATAATGTGATTCCATAAAATGTGTCTTTTTTTAAAACAGGGCAAAAACAGACATAGACGACATTTTGGTTGTAAAAAAGTAAACTGAAGGAGGGAGTTAGCTCATTCCCGTAGCTCACCTGGCACCACATATTCAAGGATCCAAGGTGATTTGTATCAAAAGTAAAAATATAAAGCCTGAGTCCTTAGTGCAGCGGCCCGGTTCAAGTCCGGCCTGGGCCCTTTGCCGCATGTCATCCCCTCTCTCTCCCCTGCCGTTCCTGTCGGTCAGCGGAAATCGCAAAAAAATAATCTAGAAGTACAGTGTGTGTTAGCTGTAATAAATATCTGATAAGCACCATCTTTGTAAGTTAGTTGTCAAGGCAACAACTTACAGAGTGGCCAGAGTGTCACTGCCTGAAATGCTTACAAACACTAAATGCTGAAGTATTGTAAGGTGTATCTGTTTTTTTGTCCACCTCTAGTTCTATAGTAAGTGTACAGTGGGGTATGTGAATATTTATACCGTTAGCACATAAAAGACTTGGTGAATCATCTTTTGTGCTCTTGCTGTTCCTGAAATAGTTTGGTCCTCATGAGTATTAAGACAATAGTGGACTGAGCAGAGAGAGAATTGGCTGAGTTATTAACTCACAGCTCAGATAAGCAGAGATCACTGCTGCTGCTGCCAGCGGCACTGAGAGGCAACACCACCAACACCTTGCCCACGAGATAAGGGAATTACAGGGGACAAAGGCGACAGTTTTTGTACAGTTTGCCAACACGAGCATATTGGAGCTGTGCGTGTGTCCCATTCAGGCTGCATTGTTTCTCCATCTGCAGCACCACCAGGGTAATACACAAAGAGACAACAAGGCATGAATGCAGGAAGCAGTAAGGAGGAAAGGGAAACAACAGGAGAACATGGAGCCCTGTGTGCATTCGAGACTCCTCAATAAAACTATTCTATTTCTCGAGGGATGTGACATTTCAGCCAGCAGTCCACCATGAAGCCAAAGCCCTGAGCATTTCTGCATGGCTAGATTTATTTTTCACACATATAGAATGGGCTCACCTAATCAGATGTAAGAACATAGTGTTGACTCACATACAAAAATAAGGGTATAATCTAAAATGTATATTATGCTTTGGAAAATAATCCTGGTGATCACAAAATGTTTGTACAAAATTGACTTTTCTGGAATCCTTCCATCCACACGCATATGTTGGGCTGGTGGAAAACACTGCTGTCTGTCTATTCAGATCTTTCAAGTAGACTTTCCACATTGGAAACATGATTGTAGTGGCATGGCTGTAGGGATGGCAATCTTTTGGTCTATCCGATTGTTTGGGCTTTTAGTGAAATTTCAGTTGCCATGAGATTCGGTACAGATTACTGCAAACTACTGACATTCCCATTGGCCTCAGCTGTACTTTGTGTTTTGTGCTAATTGGCAATTGTTACCATGCTGACAAACTAAACAAAGGTGGTGAACATGGTAAATAATGTGCATGCTTTTCATTACGTGCAGTATTAACCAACATGATGCTCATATGCTGACCACATCTGTGAAGCAACAGGCATTACAGTCAGGAACCAAGTCAACAAAGTGTAAAAATGTAAATGCTCCGTACTTGTATAGCGCCTTTCTAGTCTTTTCGACCACTCAAAGCGCTTTTACACTACATCTGCATTCACCAGTCACACAGATTCATACACTGAGCCTAAGTGCTCAAACAGAAACTAACATTCACACACATTCATACACTGGCGGAACAGCTGCCAGGGGCAAATCGGGGTTCAGTATCTTGCCCAAGGACACTTTGACATGCAGCCTGGAGGAGCCGGGGATTGAACCGGCAGGTGGACACGCCTCTCAATGAACTGGTTGGCTGATTAACAGCCAACCAGCTCTACCTCCTGAGCTACAGCCGCCCCAAAGTAAGCTTAATTATGATATAAATCTTTTTTCCAAAAAATATGATTAGTAAATCTTTTTTCAGTCTTTCTTCCTCAACAAAATAAATATCTCTTAATAGAAAAAATAAGTGCTAATTTGTTCGTGATTCAAATTAATAAAATCAACCATTTATTGACGATATATTGAACATTTGTTATATGGTTACTGAGGAAAATAATATTGCGATAATTATCATTATTGTTTTATTGCCCAGCCCTACGAGTAACTACTGAAAACTCCAATGTACAGTGAGATTAAACAATGTCTGCCTGCTCTATGCTTACGTTAGACTGAACTAACCAGCTAACTCATAAAAACCTAGAGGGGCTAGATTTAAAAACAGAATCCAAGAAATTCTTTTTGTGGAATGTCAACATTTGTAAAATTAGCTTTGAAATTCTTCATTACTTCTTAGCTCTGTGCTCTCTAGACCACCCTTCGTCATTTGCTGCTGCAATGACCCAGTTTCCCCTTAGGGATCAATAAAGTTCATCTTATCTCATCGTGTGAAATTTCTCATCTCACAAGTATTGCTCTTCTACAATGTCAAATAGCTGGAGGCAACTCGGCAGACGTTATCACATCCCAGTCACTTCCACAGCATCAGTGCGCCTGGTGTTCCTCCACCTTCCTCATAAAAAAAACACGGGGCTCTGCATTGTCTGACCTGCCTTGAGGGGGGACGCCTGCTTGATTTGTTGAGGGGGGTAGGTCAGCCAAGATTCCTCGAAGCAGACAAAGCAATAAATCGAAGGGGTGACGACAGTGGCGGTGATGGTATGGAGGACGAGTGAGAGCAAAAAGGAGAAAAGAAAGACAGTCCCTTAAGAATATCAGGGTCGGAGCAAGAGCTGAGGCGGCGTGTGAATGGACAGAAATTGAGACACTGCAACCTTTCGCTAACAACCCACACAGACACGCAAATATGTCTGTCAGCGCTCCCATTCGGTTGTGGGTCATGTCTCCCTGTCTGGGTGCTACTCGCCCCACACTCACCCTGGAGGCCTGATGTCCAATTAGATCATACATCGCACAGCAGTACGCAAGCTGCTACCGAGGAACTGGAGCTAGGTGGAGGTAAAAAAACAAAAGGCCTCATACCTCCAATACCACCATAGAGCAGTTTGTAAGGAAGGAACAAATCCAGCTGAAACAATATTCAAGCGTAACATTGGAGAAAGAAAATTATTCATCTTTCCTATTCTGTTATATTTGTTTTATGACCCTCTTGGGGAGTCTTTACCCTCAGGTTGGGAACCACTGATTAAACAAAGTGTCAAAGTCAAAGCATGAGTAAACAAAAGTACGAATCTGAGTGGGCAGCCGAAGCCAGCCTTCGGTACTTAACAGCGCTCCATAGCCTGGGCTATGCCAAATTTACGTGCGTCCCAAAAGGTATTTAGGTATTTCTGATACCAAGCCCTGTAGATAACAAACAAATGGAGCCACAGTGCAGATAATCTCTAGATAAGTGCATTATTTTCGATTTGGACAATAAACTTGGAGGTGTTGTTAATTTAGGGTAATTATAGAATGTATCTGAATTATTCTAATTAATAGTTTACTGATGTTAAAAGCCAAATATAGCGCAATTGCTTATTAGGGGCCTTTCTGGAATGGAAAATAACATGTCTTCATTTAAAAGCCCACACTTACATCCCACTACACACTGCACACTATTAACACTGCAGGTGCTGAGAATCAGAAATCATTTAGCACAATCAGCTGGTCACTAGGAAACACCTTCTATAGCCTTGGGTGGTTTGCCAAGTGTTCCACATCCAGCCAATACTCTCCCTGAGCATTTGTATTCAAAATGCACTACGTGTGTTCACTTCCTTCTCCATTGTCCGACAGCTTCATGCATATTGCATGCGCCGGCGTCAGCCCTTTGCTGCAAAGGGGATCATCCTCTGCCAACAACAAAAGGGGCCATCAGAGAGCAACATGCCTGTACAGTACATCAAACCAAAGTGGATACAATGCCTGATGCCGCGCTAGTCACAGAGCAATGTGCCGTTTATTGTTTCCAACACTGACCTGCAAAAACATCTCAATTTGTAAACTTGGAGCTTGAAATAAAGACGATGGAGGGCTGCCTGTTTGGAGAACTGACCTGGGAATATGGGAAATAAAAACATTTACTTTGTTTGCATGAGACTTCCTCACAATTGGCCTAGCTTGACAATTTGTAAGCAAGCACAAGTGACTTGAACTTGAAGTGAGCAGCAACAGGGACCCAGTGGAGTGTAATAAAAAGGCGAGTACCATGAGCTGTCTTTGGTTGAAGACCAGAAATGCATCATGAACCATTTTCAGAGGTTTTACTGTGCATGCTGGCAGCCCAGAAGAACATTACAGCTGCCAAGGCAAGAGATGACCAGTACAGCCTGTACAAGGAGTTGCATACTCAATAAGAAAGGACCTGATGTTTCTGATATTATATCATGCAAATCAACATGACAAGTGACAGGTACAACATGCTTAGTGAAAGTTACTTGGTCATCAATCACGATGCCCACATTTGGAGCAAATTTTATTGGTGAGAATGAGGCAGAGCTGAGCTGGATACTAATGTGCTAGTAGTGGCCGAGGTCACTAGAAATTTAGTCTTAGAGTCTAGCAGTGCTAAATCAAAGGCAATTGAACCTGCTGAAATGAGACTACCACTACGAGTTGAGGTAGTCTTTTATTAGCCGAAAGTAGCAGAAATAATTGGTTTCGGGCGGTTGCCAGGTCAGTAATAGGTGGTTGCTAAGATTTTTCCAACAGTTGCTAGTGTGTTCCAGTGTGTTCACTCAAAGTTTTCATGGATGACATTAAGACTGGTGTGAGGTAACTGGGACCATGCATCTATGATGGCGGTTAAAAGCTGCATACTGAGATTCATAAAAATTGCCCTTGTTACAGCGAATAAATGTATAGCGCTATGCTGGAGGGATGAGAAACCCCCACTGAGCAGACTTGGCATAATTTATTCATAATGAAAAGATCATGTCTAAAACAAAGCAAAGGCCAAGAGAATTTAACACAATTTCAAACATTTAAAAATAAATTAATATTTTATTTCATTAATACTCTTATTATTTTCATTTTCTTTATTCGTACCTTATTCTTTGTATTGTCTTAAGGTTTGCATTGGATGGGTACTATCTGATAGGGCTGCACAATTATGGCCAAAATAATAATCACAATTATTTTGACCTATATCGAGATCAAGATTATTCATTGATTTTAGAGACAACATATTTTATTAAAAATTTAATAAAAAAATTCAAAAAATAAATAAACAGGCAACTGTTTCACTGCATTTCTGCTAATGTAAATTTTTTTAAATCTATTGTACTAATGCTTCAAAATAAGACTGGTCCTTAAAGTGAAGAAGCCAAATATAAATATTATAACAATATAAAAATGAAAATTGACTGGATTCTCTATGCCGTTCTGCACGGTTCCAGTTATAAGCTGAGCTTCGTGGGGGTCTCTAATATAGCCTACCTAACATCACTGGCGGCGGCGGGGGGTTAGAGAGAGAGAGAGAGAGAGATCATTGCTTATTATGTGATTCAACATTTCCCCCTCTCTCACACACACCAACGCACAAACACACACACAGCAGTCCACTACTTGCCCCAGATGTCTGTGATATGGTAACAAGGTGTAGGCCTCCTCACACTAGGCAATCCGTTAAGTTTCAATCGCTTGAATCATGCCATCAAAGACTATTGCTCAAGGAGAGACCTCAAAAAGTGTTATTTTACGCACTGCACGTCGCCGGCACACAGTAGCAAGCATATTATCATTTGTACTCAGGGGCCCCAAAAAATGGGTAAAAACTGTAAAAATATATAACCTATATTTAAATAAACGATCATCATTGAGTATTTTAAATATAATAATAAAATTAATAATCTCTTTGTTTTTGGCAATAGAAGTTAAATATCCCCATTGACCAAAAAGTAAAACATCCATATTGCCCGACCACCCGTTCATTTAGATTTAATTATGGCCGTTAAATGACATCTATAGATAGTTAATTTTACTATAAAAATACATTGAGACTGTAAAAGATTGGGAAGGACATTTTTTATGGTGGCTTTTAATCTTGCATCAAACAGTGAAGTGCATACTGTATGCATACTTGCATGTACAAATCACCAGCAGTAAATATTGTGCTAGTACTAGTATTGAACTACAAGAAACAAGACAGTTGCAAGCCTTTAATTATACAGCTTTTGATGGGACAGTTAGATCCTAGAGATGCGGTGACAACAGCTGCGCAGAGGGGGCCCAAATAAATTTTTTGTTGATGGGGCCGAAAGTTTTTGGCGGCGCCGCTGGCTGTACTAATTGGAGGATGCATTAAAAAGCCAATAATATTAAGCAAATAAGTTGCAGTCAATACAGAGTAATACAGTAGGCTACAATACAACTGAGTTTATTTTCGCGGGTCGCGGTCTTAACCTTTTCAGTCAAAACTTGTGCACACGAGAACTGCTTCCGAACCAGCTCCGTCACCCGCGGCGCAGAGGAAACTTGCAGACTCCATCTACTCTGGACTGCAGCAGCAGGAGGGTGCGTGCGCAGCCAAAGCGTAGCACACATTTTAAACAGTGATATCACTGTTGATCATGTTCATTTAATTGTGGGAAGCTAAAATGGTAATCGTGATCAATATTCAATAAATTATGCAGCCCTACTATCTGATGTCAACTTTATGTGGTAGACTGGCATGTTACTGGTTGTGTTATGTGAAGTTGGGGGGACAATCTAGGAGAGGAGGGGGTGGGGGATATGAAAGATATGTATTCTGTGAACACAAATGCGGTAAGAAAGAAAAAAAAATTACAAGAAAAACTCAATAAACATAATGTTTTTAAAAAGCCTGGTGTGAGGACATAACACAAGTAAGATCTGTAAGAACACATTCAGGCCCATGCACAAATGTGCATACTTCTTCACATGCATGTACACGCACACAAACACAATCTAAACCACACACTTGCTTTCTTTATTTGTGCTCTGTTCTAATTAAATTGCATGCAATAATGACCAAAGGTGTTTGGCATTTGTCAGTAAATCAACCTTACGATTTGTATCTTGCCAAAGCATTTTGAGGTTTACAAGCCGATTATAACAATAAGCACAGCTGCTCCAAATAAACCCAAGCGGTGCAGTAAAAAGGAGGCCACAAACTGAGCTTTCACTGCATATAAATTCAAACAGAGGCATCCCACATCTAAAGTTCGCCTTTTAAATCAGTGACAATGAAGCCAGCAAAGAAATGAAGCAATTCAAACAAATCCTTCCCGACGATCCCAGCCTCAACAGCATGTAAAACTGCAGAAACAATTAATTTACAGCTTCCTCTCTTAGTGTTTGTTCTGAGGTAAAAGGTACAGGAAGAAATATGGGACCTATTGAACTTTCTCACAAAGCAAATGAAAAGTGGGTATGTCTGCAGTCTGAATGTGCAAATATTACTGTACCGTGCACATATTTGAGATGAATTCAAATAAGATCCTTCTTCCATTTTTCTTGAACAAACTTGAACATACATCAACAAAATGTGAAGAGTGCACAGTGAAAACAAATTTTTGGTACTTCGGAGAAAGAATGACCTATGAATATGCAAATGTAAAGTCTTGTACTAGACATTCTTTTTACTCAGAAAAGAGCTCTTTCTGTACTACAGTAAGTTAGCACGCAAACACAAACATGCTGACAGAGTCATTCTGCCTCTGGTGCTTAAAAATGAGACACAAAAGCAAATTAAAGTCCTCGGATTGGTGGGAAAAAAACAACAAAAATAAAGATCAAAGTTGAAGAGATGTGGTCGGTCTTAGAACTGACCACAAGTGGAATTGGAGAAGTCACATCCAGGCGCGCCAAGTGATGAAGTCAACCATTCCGGGATGTTGGCAGGAAAATGACCAATTAGAAGGCACGGAGCCGTCATCGCTCTGTCTGACAGCGAATCACGCGGAGAAGAGGGGAGGAAGTTAGTGGCTTTGATGGGCAGATGACGAGAGATTGTTGCAGTTACTGGTCAGGATACTAAACTAGTCGAGGCAGGTTGGGCGCAACGTGAACTCTTGACTTCACACACTGAAAACCGCCGCAGTCCCAGATGGAAACACAACTGTTCTGAAGAGCATCTTAAAGTAGCTGCTCTCACTGAAGGAAAATAACAAGTCTGATTATTTTTACTCCACAACATTCACTTCTTAAGGCTTCTTTTATAGACTTGGATCATTTTCTGACCTTAAATTATTGTAATTAACTTTTCTCTTTCTGTTTTTTGTGTTAACATGAATAAAAGTAAGCCACAGTAAGCTTCATTTACATAATTCTCAATAGCAGCATGGATAGTGTCTCCAGTTATGGTTTCCATTATCATAATGATCATTATTATTAAGGAGGTGGCCATGGGACTCTCCCTTAACACATGCTAGGATGGGCTCAAGCTTTCAAATCATCCTGAACAAGAGGTCTTCACGGGATCTCTTGGTGATTAGTAACTGAGACCTACTCCAAATTCAGTCGATTTTCACTGGCACACTATGCGAGCACGGCAACACTCAACGTTTGGCTAGCTTCCTCTACTCTCTCATTCATCGGAGGACATAAGTGACAGGTGCTGTTAAAAGAGCAGCCAAGTGAGGTCTTTAAGGGCAGTGCAATGTGTGTGCGTAGTGAGTGTGTGGGCGAGCGAATGAGAGAGAGCAAGCAGTAGAAAGTGAGGCTAAAAGCGAGCGAGTAAGCTGTCAGTCTGCTGGAAAGTGAGGGCTATTAGCGCTACCCAACATCTCCCCGTTGCTTCAGACTCCGGTCTGGAAGCTCAGCAGGACTGGATGCGGCTGAGTCCTGTGACTGCACACGTGTCAGCTCTTGTCAAGCTTGAGGCCACTGTACAAAAACAAGTCAAGGTACACCGTAACATGCAAAGATGATGCTTCCTTTGCAAACTGCTTTACTCTCGCGTGTCATGTGAATACAGTGTAATCGCAGCCTTTGCGATTAAAATCTCTTTTTATCATATTGCGATTTGCGAATATCGCAAATGCAATTGATAGTTCATCCCAACTTTTAGCTATAAGCTAGATAGCTAGCTAACTAGCTTACGGAGACAAGTCTTCATCATTAGTCGATTAGTCGACTATGAAAATAATCATTAATTGCATCCCTATCATCCAGAGCGCTAAAATGCCTCCTCTTCAGATGCTACAGCATAACTGCCAGGCAAGGTCAGCTCTGCAAATGTTGCAGATTGCAACCTTTTGGCTGTGTGAAGAGTGAAATGGTCCCACATTTTGGAGGTTTTAGGTCTTGAAGATTTTGCCATCGTTGATGTTGCTATGTTTCACTGCACTCCAGAAAACAGACAGTGTTGCTACGGCCCGATGACATCACAAACTAATCAATAATTAAATTTGTTGGTAACTATTTTCATCATCGATTTTTTGTCAACTATGTCGATTATTCATTGCAATCCCTTGAGGATGAACATAAGAAAAGAGGCCAGTCCATCAGTTACAGAGAAGGCTGGCCTACTTCAGAGAGCCAAAAATACTCAACATAATCTACTATCATTCTGTGCAATCACTTGTCAGAACAGAAGCAACTCTTACAACAGCAGTAACAATTTCCAATGCTTTCTCTTTTTAAAGAGATTACCTAGACACAGAAAGGCACAAAATAGTTCCATGATGAATGAGTCTGTGGTGTGGTGAGAGTGCAAAGCAGCCGAGTTTCCCCATACAGGATGTAGAGAGCCTCAATAACAAACAGGCAGTGACAGACATGGCAGACATGATGAATGGATATCCATGAGCAAAATCTCCTAGCAACTCCTAAAGGCAGCACATGGCCTTTAAATACATTGCCTGGCAGCATACATGGGGGTACAGATGTAGCCACTGCATGAGTCTTACTTTAGATTTGGTCTGCTTACTGAAAAAACTGCTGGACCATCTTCAAGAGGAACACTTGGGAAATATCTAATTTAGCTCTCTTGTGCAAGGGATTGACTGTAAAGAAGCCAGCAAGGGAAACTCTAAACTTTGATATCTATTTTATGGTTCAAGAGGTGAAACTGTTTAAGTGACAAGGAGTCAGCAATTACCACAAACCATTGAACACCTCATCAGTCATCCATCCACTTTGCTCTAGAGTAGGCCTGAAACGATTCATCGATTAAATCGATTAATTTGATTACTAAAAAGCATCGGCGCAAACTCTTTGCTTTGTTTAATCCATATAACTATATAGTGCACTGTTTTGCACGGATATTTATTACTGTTGTACTTCATGCTTACGTTGTGAACATGACGTGGTTATGATGGAGCTGTTTGCAAAGTGGAGGAAGAGAGAGAAAATAGCGAGGGACGAAGAAGAAAGTGTCCAAATTATGGGATTATTTCAAGCTAAAAGAAAACAACTCTGTAATGTTACAGTCCGTCCACCGTAAAACAAAACTTAAGTCGCCTACCGCAACTGCATGGCGGTATCGGATCAGAAAGCCCCGGTGTTCTGCCAGCGGACCACAGACAAGGTAACAGTAACAGCAACTTTAGCATTTAACTGAAGTAATGATTGATCGTTGAGTCTAAGCCGCAGACCTCAGCTGAAAATGTATAACGTGCGTTTGTTGTTCGCCGCCTGGTTGGGCCGTGAGCTTGGGTTGCAACGTCACAGTCATGGGTGGGGGGTGATTCGCTGTCAGAACTTCTTAAACGTTGCATCGATGAATAAATAAAATAACTTGTAGAAGCTTTTAGTACTAAAATCATCGTTAGCTGCAGCCCTATATTGGAGGGAAATATCTCGACAACTATTGGATGGATTAGATAGATTAGGTAGATTAGACTATGGGATATTACCTTAAGAATGTCTTTAGAAAAAAAAATAGACTCTTAGTCTTGTCAGTTTTGTGTTGGGACTGTGGTGTTGAATCAGCTCTCTAGTCATTTCTAAGGCGATAGTTTGTGTTGTTGTACTAGACCGCACTATTTTGTGCATTTTGTCCAACTCATGTATGCGTCTTACAAAAGTCTTCATTCATATGAATGTCTGTCCAAATAGTCAATAATGGCCAGAATAGATTATACTGAAATGTAAACAGTTTATCTTTTCAAGTAGAAAGGATATGCTGTGTAGTTCAGTACAAGGTATGGAAAGGGTAATTACAAAGTGGAAATATATTCCCACCATCTGTTTATCTAT
The DNA here is from genome assembly GCF_021292245.1 of Micropterus dolomieu. Lineage (NCBI taxonomy): Eukaryota > Metazoa > Chordata > Actinopteri > Centrarchiformes > Centrarchidae > Micropterus > Micropterus dolomieu. Next base: position 5,013,801 of record NC_060165.1, on the reverse strand, counting down.
GGTCCACAGGTCTCATTTACACTTACAGGTTGTTGTTCATGAACCTGTTTGGATTATACCCAGACAATTGAGATGTCCAGTGGGGTGACGGAAATGCATTCCTTCCTGCTGGCAATCCCACTGGTCTGCAATCAGAGACTGGGCCAATCTACAGTGTTGTTTACTAGGAACCAGAGCCAATCACTCAGTTGCTTGTGACAGTCATTGGCAGTCTAATAACTTGATGCTGTGTGGGGAATTTCAGGTGTCTTGCACACTTCCTCCAATCAAGTCCAAATCTGGTCTCTTAAACGTCCTTGTTTGTGAGTAATTTATCTGCTGTGGCTCTGAGCCAAAGTATAATGAACACACTAATCCATAGACACGCTTCTTCCCACTCTCAGGTCAATAAAAACAAAGGAGGTGTCCCGATGGTTTAGGGAAAGGTGAATTCCACCTTCAGCACTGTTTAGTAATGTTGAAACAGTCTCAGATCGCACACTTTGATAGATTTTAAAGTGCTTTTAAATGTTTTGCTTCAGCTGGAACTGCAGTCGAATTTAAAATGAGGTCAACTTATATGTTACAGACTGGAACTGAATTTAAATACTATTGTTTGTCTTAACCTGTATTAAACTCTTACATTTTTTTACTTTTGCATTCATGTCTGGTTTTCATTCTTGTATGCACTTTTATAGTTCTACATCGTCTTCTTATCGTCTTGTTTTTATCTACTTAAACCTGCAGCATGGAACCGTCCATCGCTTTCTTTTCACTTTTTATGAATGCCTCTTAGGTTTTTCCACCATCTCTGTCATATTCCTAGATGCTGTAGCCTACTCCGTATACGGTTGCCCCTGAGCCATGCAGAGTGAGAGCTGCATCGTCTACGTTCAATTTCAGTTCAAGTGGGTTTATTGGCATGACTGCATACAACGTTGCCAAAGCAAATGAACACAACTATACAATCATTAGAAATAAACAGCGTTCTCTCCAATGGATGTTTTTTTTGTGTGTTTTTTACACCAATGGCTGGGTGCTTCCCCTTTAGCTTTGGCAAACCAATCAATCACAGATTTAAAACCTCCAGTAAACTGAGAAACACAGATTTTCCTGCCGGTGAAAGGCTAAATCAGCATTGTGTAAACTCGTTTGGCAAGGGCTTGCATGTAACGGACGTTCATTTAAAAATCCTGCACTTTTATAGCTGTGTGTAAATGAGAGTTGCTAAATCTCACTGGACCAACCTGTAATAAACAAAGGTTAATGGAAGACTACACACAACCTCACCGTCCCTTCCAAACCCCCGCCACCACAGGTAGGCCATGGCCGGGTGGACCACCACAGAATAATCACCTGCAGTGAGGGGAAATCACTGTTGCTATGGAAACACCATTTAGGAATCCCATGATCCCAGGCACACATGCTGCCTTCAGCCTAATTTGCCCAAATTCATACTGGTCCATCCTCAGGTTTGGTTATGAGAGCTGAAAGACATTAGCACTAATAAACCCTCAGTGTGATTCCATTTAAATTAGCAGGATTATTATAGAGAAGTGGGCTGCATGTGCACCTGTACAGTGATTTTAGTTACAGCAAAAATGACTGCAGAATACGGTCTCCAAAATAAATACTGATTATTAACAATCAACATTTAATTTGTACTATCTGATGCGCCAACACCTTAATGAGACAAAATGAATTTTAAACTAGAGTCAAAGCAATTATATGCTGCAGTCACAACTGCAAAATAACCAGAATTATTGTTTACCAAGTTCCTTCTCCCTTGAAAACTGAACCAAGTTTACCTTGTATTTCAAAGGCGGGACAGATCATAAGACATGCTGGTTATCCTGCTCTCACACTGCCAGTAAAATGTTCATTAAGTAATCCACAGCTGCCCCACTGGTTTCAAAGTAATAATTCCACATTTAGGGAAATACACTTTTTCACTTTGCTTGCTGAGAGATTGATAAGAAGTTCAATACCAATGTTCATTACGGAGCTTTAGAGGTGGTATGGGGATTTTGTTGGCTTGTGGCAAACTCAGGCTAAGCCAGATAAGACAACAGTCTCCTCCCTGTAACTTCATGTTTGACTCGAGAGTGGTATCGGTGGTATCTCATCTAGCTCTAGGCAAGAAAGTGAATGGTATGTAGCATATTTCCTAAAATGTCAAACTAAAGTGAGGATGGCAAAATGCACGGATTCACTTAACTCAAGATATCGGGACCCACCTGTAAATACAAAATAGTCTGGATATCCCTATGTCAAACCTTTCTGTTAAACCTTGAATTCAGCCAGTGTTGACAGTATAGAGCCACATTTCCAATGCAAATTGCAGCAATCATGAAGTCACAAAATATTCATAAACATGTCAAGGTTTTGACCACTAGTAGAGCTATAGCCATGTTTTTATGTATGGGTCCCCATTTTGTTTATTCTCGTCCATGCAGGTGACCCAGTACAGTTTCCAAATGGCAAATGTGTAATGCGAATAGAAGGCAAGGCAAGGCAAGTTTATTTGTATAGCACAATTTGACAACAAGGTAATTCAAAGTGCTTTACATAAAACATAAAAGCAACAGGGAAATATGTAAACGTTTAAAAGCAACATAAAATATAATAAAAGTTACAGTGTTACAATCAGGGTTAAAAGAGTTAAATGGAAAATAATAAAAAGCTAAAAACAAAAAAAAAGAAAACAGGACAGTAAAAGTTACAGTGCAGTGTAAGTTATCAGTAAAAAGAAAAATCTTAAATATTTAATTAAAAGCAATGGTAAAAAGAAAAGTCTTCAGTCTTAATTTAAAAGAACTGACAGTTTCAGCAGACCTGCAGTTATCTGGGAGTTTGTTGCAGATATACGGAGCATAATAACTGAACGCTGTTTCTCCTTGTTTAGTTTTGACTCTGGGGACAGAAAGCAGACCTGCCCCAGACGACCTGAGAGGTCTGGATGGTTCGTAACGAAGCCGAAGATTGGAAATGTATTTTGGCCCTAAACCATTTAGTGCTTTATAAACTAACAGCAGGATTTTGAAATTAATTCTTTGACATACAGGAAGCCAATGTAAAGACCTCAGAACTGGAGTGATGTGATCCACCTTTTTGGTCTTAGTGAGGACTCGAGCAGCAGCGTTCTGAATCAGCTGCAGCTGTCTGATGGATTTCTTAGGGAGCCCTGTAAGGACACTGTTACAGTAGTCAAGTCGACTGAAGATAAATGCATGGGATGAGCTTTTCCAGGTCCTGCTGAGACAAGTCCTTTAATCCTTGATATATTCTTCAGGTGATAGTAGGCTGACTTTGTAATTGTGTTAATATGGCTCCTCAAATTCAGGTCTGAGCCCATGACTACACCAAGATTTCTGGCTTGATTTGTGGTTCTTAACATTACAGATTGAAGTCGAGCACTGACTTTCAATCGTTCCTCCCTGGCTCCAAAAACAATAACTTCAGTTTTATCCTTGTTTAATTGAAGAAAATTCTGGCACATCCAATCGTTGACCTGCTCAATACAGTTACTCAGCGACTGTATGGGATCATAGTCCCCTGGTGAAATGGTTATGTAAATCTGTGTGTCATCTGCATAATTATGGTAGCATATTTTGTTGTTTTTCATAATCTGAGCCAGTGGAAGTATGTAAATGTTAAACAAAAGGAGGTACCAGAATGGAGCCTTGGGGAACTCCACATGTGTCTCCACATTTTTGTCAGCTCAGATGTGTGATTACCTATAGACACAAAGTAGTCCCTGTCGTTTAAGTAGGATTCAAACCAGTTTAGTACTGTGCCAGAAAGTCCAACCCAGTTTTCAAGTCTGTCTAGAAATATGTTGTGTCAAATGCAGCACTGAGATCCAATAATACTAAGACCGAAATTCTGCCACTGTCAGTGTTTAAATGGATGTCATTGAAGACCTTAACAAGAGTTGTCTCAGTGCTGTGGTGTGGTCGAAAACCTGACTGGAACACATCAAAACAGTTATTTAGTGCCAAGAAAGCACTAAGCTGTTGAAAAACAGCCATTTCAATGATTTTACTTAAAAATGGGATTTGATATGGGCCTATAATTGCTCATTATTGACCTGTCTAGATTGCTGTTTTTTAAGAGTGGCTTAATGACTGCAGTTTTCAGGGCCTGTGGGAAAAAACCTGAGAGGAGAGACATGTTGACAATTTGTAGTAAATCTGAGGCCATGCATTTAGACACATTTTTGAAAAAACCTGTTGGCAGAATATCAAGGCAGCATGAGGAGGATTTCAGATGTTGTATTATGTCCTCCGGTTTTTATGTTTAATAGAATCAAATTGTCTCATGCTATATGAATTGTTTTTAAGTGAACACAGGGACTGTTACTGACATGGAGGCACTGATTGCTTGTCTAATTGTTTGAATTTTGTGTGTTTCTGTGAAGAAGGAAGCAAATTCATTGCAGGCCCTGGTGGATAGAAGTTCAGAGGCTACAGACACAGGAGGGTTGGTTAGCCCGTCGTAAGCAGCAAACAGTGCACGTGCATTATTATTGTTTTTGGTGATGATGTCACAGAAGAAGGACCGCCTTGCATTTCTCAGCTCTAAATTATAAATGCAAAGTCTCTCTTTATAGATGTCATAATGAAGCTGGAGAATTGTTTTCCGCCACCTGCGTTCAGCTTTTCGACACTCTCTTTTTGAGTTCTAACCTGCGTGGCACTTCTCCATGGAGATCTTCTCTTACCAGAGACCACCTTCACCTTGGCTGGTGCAACGGCATCAATAACATTTGTACTTTTAGAATTGAAATTATCTACAAGCTCATTGACTGAGACCCGTGAGAGGGCAGGTGTTGAGAAGAAAGCCTCAATAAATTTTTCACTAGTGTTTTCAGTGATATGCCGTTTTGTGATCACCTCTGTTTTAACATTTATGTACACGCAGAAACACAGGAATGATCAGAGAGAGCAACATCAGTCACCACAACCTTGGAAATGTTTTGAGCTTTCACCATCTTTCAGCTCATTGTTTTGGTTTCAGAGCCCACAACTGAACTGTTTGGACTCTCACCTCAGTGTTTCCAACCACAGCAGGCAACTGTTTTTAGCAAACAAAGCTCTGAAAAATCCACAATACGCTACCTGCTCAGCACCAAAATAGTCCAACAAAGCTAGCAACTAGCAGGAGAACACAGTGCTCCATTTAGCAGTAAAACAGAGCTAGAAGGCGAGTGAAATTTGGACATTCATTAAAAATATGACTCCAAATGAATGCTAATGTTGCTCAATATCAGCTGGAAGTGTAAATGGGCAACAGTTTGCTAGCGTGTTCGCCATAACAAAATGCTCACTCCTTTCCTATCTCGCAGAACATAAGTAGTTATGTGCTTTCTCATCGCTCTCCTCTCTCCTTCTGCAGGTATTTCTCTCCTCCCGCCCAACCAGTTGAGGCTAATAGCCGCACACCCTGAGTCTAGGTTCTGCTCAAAGTTTCTACTTGTTAAAAGGGAGTCCTTGTCACTGTCGCCAAGTGCTTGATCATGGTGGGAACTGCTGGGTTTCTGTAGATAACATTACAAAGAGTACGCTCTAAACCTGCTCTATGAAAAGTGCAATCAGATAACTTCTGTTATAAACTGGCGCTATATGAATAAAATTTAATTTGACACGCTCTTTAAAACAGAGCAGTCATGATAAACCCTGTTATACAAACCGAGCAGCATCCATGCCAGCAAGCCAATGTGTTTAGAAAGTAAAGCTTGTAGCTGCCTTTGTTGTCTGACGCTGCCACTGTTACATAAAGCCAATGTGTATGCAGAGAGCGAGAGAGAGACAGAGAGAGAGAGAGAGAAAAGATCACATGCTGCAGTCATTAATTCATCATCTGTCATCAATCCAATAAGCCGTGCAGCTCCATGAACTCTTTGCTTTCCTCTAAGGTCGCCTGAGGACCTGGCTTCCCACAAGAAAATGACTTTTTCCTCCGTGACACAGGCTCCAAGCCCTGCTCTATTGTCAGTTCATGTGTCCTGCAGTATGTAAACAATTATCTCGCTCTACAACAACAACTGGAACAACTGGAATTGCTGAGTACACCATTAGCTAATTAGCCTACTGTATAAACAATGTGGTCGTATGAGTTTGTTCAGGGTGATGTTCAGAGGCACAGACATTTAAAAGCATTGTGCTGATGCTCTGCTGACTCAGTGTTAAGTCTGTTTTGCGGCGATGCTAAAGCAAGTGCAGCAGCTGGAAAACAGCACTGACGTAAGTGTCAAAACAGCCGTAGAGCTTGTTTCAAGAAATTGAATACAGAGGCCCGTACTCCGGACTCATGCCTTCCAAGGACAACCTCGGTGAAGGGAATATGGAAATACTGCTACAAACACAAACTCCTTTTTTCACCAAGCACAGCATGACAGTTCCAATAAGTCTGCAGGGAAGAAAAACTGCATTCGCTACCCAAAGTATCATGATTGTGTGAATAAAATTAAGCCTGGGCACGTCAGGAGGGGAGAGAGATGGGTGCGCAAGGGGTGGAGCAAATTCGTTTACATTCAAACTCATGCAATATGGAGGAGGTAATAATCACTGTGGCAGTTTCAAAGTGGGTGCTTTTCAGAACAGCGGGAGAGAAGCGCATTAGCTGTTCATTAGCCAGCAGGCAGGGAGCCATGAGCACATTGATTAGGTCTGTGTGCAGCGCCAGGACTCATGTCTGTGGCCTGTGGACATCAGAGAACCTCTGTCTCTCTCTGAACTGCCAATACTGCATGTTCACCTGATTCATCACTGAGGATGCATGAGCCAATACGATACTATGGATATATTATGAATGATTTACACCATCACACAACCATGGGGTTTAAACCAAGAAACTCCACTCTGGTGCTGCTAATGTTTGCTCACTTAGAGAGGCTAGCTATTCCTAAATTACAATTTTTCCCAAACCAACACATTACGTTAACACATTACGGATAAGAGTAATTCAGGGGTTATTTTTGTTTTACCAGCAGTTGCTATACACACAATCACAAAAAAAAAATCCTCTCTTCAGGCTTGTTGCTATTACACAAACTCTTAAGTGTGTCTGAAATCTTATACTGTTTTATTCACTGATCACAGTCTCTCTTTTACTGCTCCAAAGTGTGCCCTAAACTTAAAAGAAGAACTGGGACTCATTTGTGCCTGCTTAAATTAGCTTCCTTAATTTGCACATGTAATAAGGTAGTCCCAGAAGCCCTTGTGTTTTATTAGACTTATTAGACTTTTGTTTTTTTGCATTGCATCAAGCTATTGAATCAGTTTGGCCTCAGAGTAATTTTGCAGTTACGTGAATCTTAACTTGTGTGGTCATATTTTCTCTTTAAATAAAGATGTCCTGTGGAGTTTTCTTGTAAACAAACAAAAAGTTTTTTTGTGGATGTTTACATGCAGTGTTTCTCACCAAAATGCATTGTGTGTATACCCTTGAGGCCTAACAAATGATTTCTTGAATATTTTATTTTGTGTATCTTTTACATTCATGTTTGCTAACTTGCAGTCTTCTTCAGGGACCTTTCTGGTGCATTACTACACTTCTTTGCTCATGACCGCCACCAACTGTCGATCAACGGACTAGCTGGAAACCCATGGCAGGAATTCGTATCATATTAGTGCGCCTACATGTGACCTATTCATAAAACATTGCTCCACTGCAATGCTACTGATTATCAATGTATTTTGGAGGGTGGGTGGTTGTCAGCATGGTATGCTCTTGTACGTTATTTATTATAATCTTGTCACTTGTTGCTGTACGCACTTTAATGCAAAGCACCAGTGAGTTTGCGTACCTGTAATGAAATGTGCTATTTAAATAGAATTGTCTTGCTTTGCCTTTAAACATCTATCAAATAAGAATTAGTCAGTTGTTCTGTTACCCCAACCATAATTTCTGGAAATACAGGACCCAAAGTGTAAATGTGTTCTTTTTGAAAATAGTTCATTATCAACCTGCTGCAATAAAGAGGCTCCATCATGTAACATGTGACCAGCTGCTAATAAAATCAATATCTATCTAAATTTAGCAACAGTGAAGCTGTAATTTGCTAAATGTTTTGGTTGTTTTACTTAATAAGTAACAAAACTTTAATTACTTCCACCAGGAAGATTATATTTCTCGCCACATTTGTGTGCTTGTCAATTAACAAGGATCTCTCACAAGTTGCTGAGCCATGAAGCAAGAAAGAACTAATTAGTTTTTGGTGCACATACAGTAGCATAGCCATGTGGCTATTTGCACACTAGGCTTTGGCTGTAGTGAGGACTGTAATGTTCTTTTTCACCCCAGGATTAGTCAAAAACGGACCTACAGAATCCATTTCACAAATTTCAGCCAATCTTATCCACATACTTAATCTAATGGATGTAACAAACTTGATTTGTTTATTGATAATGCCATACGGTTTTCCAATATTTGATTGCAAACGTGTTTAGGCACAGTCTATTCAATATAAACTACCATACTTCAATACACTGAGTAATTGCAACCCAATTTAAACTTTAACTCGGGTGCTGATTCCACTCCATTATAGAGTTACACACGTCCAACTTAGTGGCCATGAGCCCTACTCACTTGACATTTTGCACTATTCATCCTTTACATTATATTTACGGACAGAATATAGGTATTCTTGAAAAAAAAAAAAAGGTTGCACTCCGTTCATGCTTTCCAGCTGAGACTTTTTTGATTACTTTTATCATCCTCTATAGGGCTCAAAGGTCAGGGTTAAAATGACAAGACCTTAACACCGACAATGACACTGAGGAGCATTTGGTCTTGTGCTCAAGGACACTTCAGCTTGGCAGATTCCTCCTTCCCGAAGCACAGGTCCGCCTCTCTTACAGGGCCTAATCTTAATCTACCAGCATTTGAAGCAGCCATGTTCCTGTCTGATAACGGCACCTGTGGAAAGGCAGGCCTAACACCCCACCCCCCATAGATCTTGTAATCACCCCATTCTTGTGCACCAACCCCCATGAGGCAGTCACTGTAAGGTCTGGCTCACCAAGCCTCCGTTTGCTGACAGGTTGAGATTCACCACAGCTATCTTCCCTGTCATGCCTTTTCCTCCCACCAACATCGCTACTGCTGGGAGGGGATATGTGATAATCTCCAGAAGGTACAAAAGGCACAATGTGAAGTGAGGACGTTCTCTGTGAGCAGAAATATAGCCTCAAAAGTCCTCCCCACCCAACTTCCTCTGACTCCCCATGACCTGAAAGGTGTCCTCTTCAGACAAAAAAGCTGTACCCTTTTGCCCTCACAGCATATTTTTAAAAAGGTACCACTAATGACACTTGATGGGGAACATGAGTGCCAACTGTTGGAGCTGTTTCCATCTAAAAAACAAACTAAAAAGCAGATTCAGTCGTCAAACTCCAATGTCTTATCAAGCCGCTGACTCAGGGTGGAAACCTTAGGCCTCGTCACAATGTAATTTCATATTCTAAGATCACAATTTGATATTTGGCTATATTTGCAATACGATCCTGTCAGTAATTATAAATGGATATGATAATCTTAATTCACGGGAAGCTAGGTTTTTTTCCATGTCATTAAGATTTGCTACCTCCTGACACGTGAACAAATGACTTGGGTCTAATCATCCTCACATATATGTATGTATGTATGCATTTGGGTTGGGTCCGACTATGCTCTGATCCCAGTGGCAGCTGGCCAATAGGGGGCACTAGGGCGCCGCCCTCCCTGGTGGAAAGTGTTTTGATTTTTCTTAAAATAAACCTTTTTGAAATACACAATAATTACTTGTTTTAAGTATATTTACAATGCACAATAATGTGTAATATATAAAATATAGGCTAAATAATTATGTTTGGGGAGGAAATTAGCTTCCTGCTCATCCACTGATCTCTTCTGGAATGCTAGAAAGATCACCCAGGCAGTACAGAAATGTAGCCAATAGCTGACAAGATATCCCCACAGCAACATAAATTAAGCCAATCAGCGCCCTCATATCTGATGCCTGAAGGGCCCTAAGCAGAGTCAGTCGGTGGTAGAGTAGGGACACCTGACGTTGTAGATAATGATAATTACTAATGACATAGGCTTTCAGCCGCCCACAAATTCATTAATAACCCTTCTTCAAAATCCATTTGAGAGGAGAACTTTGGTGGAGAAACTACATGTCAAAGAGCTTGGCCCAGAACAACCGGACATCAAAATCAGTCAACAGGCTAGCCAGAAAGATAATACGCACATGCAAGGCTTCTTCTGCAATTGGTACAATAGGAAAGCTTGGCTAGCTGGATGCAATCATGTGAATGCCGTATTTTGCTTCCCATGCTTGCTTTTTAAAACGGCGGGAACAGATACAACATGGACTGTTACAGGAGTTAACGACATGAAACATTTCTCTGAGAAGATTAAGGAACATGAGTGTACGAGGGCAATTGGAGCTGGCCTTGGAGCTGGCCTTGGAGCTGGCCTTGGAGCTGGCTTTGGAGCTGGCCTTGGAGCTGGCCTTGCGCAGCCACGAGACCAAATCCTTTGGCAACCCTGGCATTTTCAGTAGATCTTGTTGCCTCGCTGAACAATGTGTTGGAGAAGCACCTTAAGACAGCTCCCGTTTTCCAAGACACCTCACAGACTGTGCAAAACAAACTTTTGGACTGCATGCTGTCAGTTCATAAAGATTACATTCTGGAGGAAGTAAAAAATGCTTGCTATTCAGGCAGATGACAACTGACATTTCCACCCAGTTGGTGCTTGTGCTACGGTACATCGACAAGGAGAACAACATCAGTTGGCTACAGATGTAAGCTGTATAGTTTATATGCAGCTCTGAAGCGTTAAGATGTGGTTATTTCCAGTGGTGGACAGTAACTTAAGTAGGTCTACTGTACTTAAGTACAAATTAGAGGTATTTGTACTTGAGTATTTTCTTTTCATGCCACTTTCTATGTTTATGTTCACTGTATGTTTTTGTGTAAGAAACTTTTTAATATTGGCATTAAATAATTTCTACTATTTCACAGAGCACTGGTATCATGCAGTTTGTGTCAAATTATATTGGGACGGTTAGTGAAACTGACTTGATATGGCAATGCCAAACTTAAAATATTTTTCACCAGCCCCCACTGTCTGATCCGTTTGGGATTGGGTCTCTTTTTTGAAAATGTGTTCATGCACATCAGGTAGGTTTTCTCCACAGGCACACTTCGGACCTGGTAAAAATTTTTGATCCATGAAGACCTTTTCAGGAAACGCAACAACTCAATCAGTGCAGCCACTTTCATCCTCTCTCTTGCCTCTTCCTGTCCCTTTAACAGAGCATTCACACCAGTGCTGGCCCGTGTCCCAGGGGACTGGGATGTTTGTTATCATGGCAGCAGTCCCTCTCTCTTTTGCTCTTGCTTTGCTGACCTGACCTTCCACCGCCCATTTGTCTATGTGTGTGTTTGTGAGAGAAGGGCGGTGGCAGAGAGTATATGGCCCTCCAGGCAGCAGTAACAAATGACTTATGGCACCATGGTGTTCCAGATGCAACAGTAGCTTCTTCCCGATAGTGTAGAGTGGAGGGGGCTTGGTGTTAGGATGAGGGAGTGAATTGATCTGCTAGGAATTTAGCGGGGAAGAAAACCAAAGGAGCAATAGCCAGCTTCTTTTCGTGTACTGCAGAGGAGATTAGGGCTTAAGCTCCGACTAGTCGCATGGAAAAAAAAAATCTTACTGGGCCAAGAAGTGGATTGAGGAGGAGAAAAAAAGGGAGTCAAACAAGGCCACTGTGTGAAGCCCTTTTCTCGCTCACTTGTATTCCCCTGTGTAAAAATATGACAATCCAATTAACGCTCCATTTCAGACAATCCGCGGCTGTTCACTGTGTCAAACCTGAGAGGAAATAGAAGAGGGGCAAGTATAGAGCCTTGACATTTCCGTCCTAGGCATAAAGACTGCCATCAGCTGTGATTTAAATGCATGTTGGAGATAAATCACTGTTATAGTTCCAATGAAGTTGTCTCCTTGTGTGTGTGCTGTTAGGAAAGAAGAGAGGTACGAAAGGCGATAAACATCGATTCTTAAGGGTCAGACATTGGGAGGATTCTTGCAATCTTACTTCAAATCGATATCAGGTAAAAAGGTAGAAATCATTTAGCGGAGAGTGTTGCAAACAACTTTAAAAACACCAAGGTGGACTAATACAGCTTCCATTTTTTTCAATGAACCGTATTTGATGTTGCAGCCAAGTGTGACCCAGCTATTTATCGGTTAGATCGCCTGGCAACTTTTATGGAATGAAAGCTAAATAATCAGAAATACAGCCCTATTACCAGATAAGACAATTTTGTAAAATTGTGCCAAGACCAAACCACTGTTATAACATTCTCACTTTCTACAATATCTGTGTAAGGAAACTGATTAAGGTACAATAAGGACAGACAGATTTCTGGCACAACGTTACCTTCTTCTAAGATACACACACGAGGGAAATGGTCTCAAGAGGTAAAAACTCCAGCAACACTTGTTCAGTAACAAACAAATCTATAATGAGACCAACAAGCAGAGACAGTGGTGGAATGCAAACCCTTGTTTCCAGCAAAAATTCATTCAATCTCCACTCCTCCCTGCCTTTATTTTCCAACTTGCTACATAAAAGGCACACTACCTCATACAGTGAAAAAATTGTCATTGGACGTAATTTGTAACGTGTGGAATCATCTAAGGTTACCAGTTTGATATCCACATTTGGCATTGTTTATCAAGAAAGATACCATCTTCCTCATTCACAACAGCACAGCTACATGCATAGAATGTAATCTCCAGAAAGTCTGTGCTTATCCACAAACGCTTTGTCTCACCCTGGGCTCCAGCATAATAAGTATAAACTGACATGCACACACAGAGAAAGGGGCCAAACTTAGGGAGCCTATTTGACAGCTTTTAGCCCCTTTTTCAGCTGCTCCCATTATTTTAACATTTTGACAGTGATCTGTGCACAGAGGCATGGGTGTGAAGGCTGTGAAGCTACTATAATCAAAAGTTTTCCTGAGAGAGCAATGACAGCAATCTATGAAAGCGCCGGTGTAGTATTGACGTCTCTTGGCAAGACTCCAGCCCCGCTCACAGTGGTCTGAAAGCGACTCAGAGCAAAATACTGGTGCCAAGCCTCGACAGCACATGCAGTACTGGACAAGCCAAGAAAGTATTTTCCCACTTTATAGAACAATCAACAGTTCAGACTGTGTTTAATCACAAGAAAAACCCAGGAAGTTTGTCAAACAGCCAATGGTTTTCTTGTCCATGAATGAGCTTTGCTTGGTGAAAACAGGCATCAATCAGTGACAAACAATACATCCTCCTAAGCTTACTATGTGCCCGATAAGGTGATGTCACTCACTGCACTTTTAGGCTAATGCCGTGCCAAATCTGAAAAAGAAACAAAGCCTGCTCTCACTCTCTGTTATCACTCTCAACATTATCGTTTATCCCACATGTCTTCCAACATTAACAAACCAAGTCTATCTGTCCAGGGAACCATTTCGGGACCTCTGTCTTACCTGAGTTGTTTGCTTGGAGAAGAATCTGAGCAAGCGGGACATTAGGCACAGCACTGGGCTGACTTTACAGGAGGCAGGGACTGGAGCAGATAAAATTCTCTAACACAGGCCACTCATTCATGGAACAAAGTGTTAAAATTAGGCTTGTCAGAACTCTTGTCCATTTTTCATGTATCCATTTGAACACGTTTTGTGTATGTGATACTAATTCCCAGGACCTTCCATTTGGACGTTCAAATCAGCTACCACCAAATTGCGGCAGAGTGTGGCCATTCAGTACCATGCCAGAGCTAAGACAACCCCCACAATCCTCAGCTCCTATGATTAGCAGTGTAATAAAAACTCCAAGTAAAGCTGAACAAAAGAAACAAGTAGAAAGCTGTCAAGTGCCAAAGCCTTTCTTTCAGCCAATGAGCAACATGTTGCCTAGTATTTTCTTCCAAATTATCTGTTTATGCCCAAAAGCCCTTATCATTTGTCCTCCATCTGCCTTCCGACTTTACTCCCCCTCCCTATCCAGTCCATGCTGAAACAAATGTGAACCACACTCGTGTCCATAAATACAAGCGATGAGCAAATGAGCGAGTCGGATCAATGCTAATTCCAGCCACACTCTCAGCAGGAGTCCATCTGATGCTTCTGCACTGAGGGGGGATGAGCCCTTTACTCTCCCACTTCACACATCTGATTTAATGACCTCTGACCTTGCAAGCGGTGACCTCATGGGCGGATCGGAGATGAACATCCAACTGTGTGATTGGAGCCGTGTGTTTCGGGGTCAGAGGTCGAGACCAGCACCAGAGGAGCTGCCTGTGGTGTCATGCGGGAGTCATCTTGTGATTTTAAAGTCAAAATGGAGGGCAGCAGTGTGGCCCGGCGATTACAGTTAGCGTCCTTCATGTGAAAATGCAGGTTCAAGCCCCTGTGGCAGCACTGCCAAAAACTCAAAGAGTAAGAGACCAACTTGCCTACCAATTTGCTGCTCTGTAGCTAAACTCAGCGTCCCTGCAGTGCAGGGCGGGAGAAAATTCTAATCTTTGCACAGAGTAATCAATGGAGTTTCACAAAAAAACAGCAATTTTCAGTAGAGCTTAATTGCATTAATTCATTTATTCAGTTTTATGACCTTCTTGGGATAAACACTGACAAATTAGCATAGTGTTGTGATCCAGTGCAAGAGGCTGTTTCTAATTCAGTAAGTCAACATTTCGGCTGTGTTAATTTCCCAAATTCATATAGGAAATGGAGTTGGCTGCATCTGTTTGAGCCAATATCACATCTAATGCTGCAATTGGATGGTTCTAACACAGATTCAAGTAACACAATACTAATTCTTTTGATAACAGATAAATGATTGTGCACATTTGTCATACAGTTAAGGCTGTCCTTGGGCGGATGTCAAGTGATCCAAACTCTCTGTGACAAGGAAAGAGCTAGAGCAACCATCTAAGCAGGTTATTTCAACATGCTCTGATGACTGCATCATCAACAAATTCTGTCTGCCTGCGGTGTGACATCTACCCCGCTGTTTTCAAATTTAATCACTGATATTAAAAAGCCTAACCAGTGCCAAACTGGGAGTACGCTGTGGAAGAGATGACAGGTGTCCTTCCAAATTTAGCCCCCTTTGTTTTGCAACAGCTGCAAGACCCCAACCGCAGATACAACCTCAAACCCCGGCCTCATACCCATCCACTATGAAAGACAACCCCCTGTCCCTCCACACCTCGCAACACCCAAACCCTAGTCAGTAACTGCCACCATCGGCGTTCGTCTTGCGTGACACGTCTGGCAGTAATGCGGCTATCCGTCAGCCATGCGTGTCATGGCGTAAATCATTGGCAACGCTTGATGAGCTCCAGACATCACACCAACAGAGCTGGGGGGGGGGCGGCAGACAAACGGGCGGAGAGAGACAGACTGCAAGAAAGAGGGAGAAAGAAAGAGTTGAAGGTAGAGAGAGAAACAAAAGTATTATAGAGATTGGCAGTAACCATGGTGATTCTGCTCCATCTTTTCTGTCCAAACTCCCCTCCCTCCATCCCTTGAACTATTTTAGCATCAAAAAAGGACAGCGAGAGCTGCTGGACCCAGGCTCCTCCAGGACACACTTCTAAAACTACTGCTTTTGGTCTTTGCCAGAGATATCTTCCAAACTTCATAATTCCTCAGCTCAAATTCTGGTTTGATTGCTTGTACCTGGCCTTTTGGGTATGACCTTTTTCATACAGCACAGAGGCGTGTCCAAGATTTCAAGCTCTGACATTTATTACTGCAACCTAGAGCCCTGGTCATTGGCTCAGTAGTGTGCATAATAAAGGGCAAACCATATTTAAGATGTTGTTTATTACCACAAAAAAAAATCAGTAAATCTTGCCAGCATGGCAAGGGAGCTCTCTGTCCACACACATCAATCTCCAGAGGGAAACAGGATCAGAGAATGTTCTCCAAGCCTCAGCCCAGCGGATTTAATAAGCTGTTGCTTTCCTGTATGTTTTCCAAGCCTCACAGACAAAGGACAAAACCATTTGCTTTCCAAAGGAGGACATTTGGATGTTAAAGTGGTCTGTCACATTTTTGCATCCCGTCTTCAACTCACTGTCCATGCTTGACTGGCTTGTTTTAATGGCTTCTTAAGAAAAATGGGGGTTCTTCCTTCTCCAAAAAGATGCCTTTCCTTCAACTTGAAAAGCGAAGCCAACTCTGCGTAAATCTAATCTCTTTCTAGAGCTAAAAAAACCAAACCTCAACATTTAATTGGTCCCACAATGATGGAAAAACAACAGCTCCTAATGCGTTTACAGAACAGAACAATTATCTTACTTGCATCTAAACTTAGCAATGTCTCAGCCAGCATCTGAGACAGTGTCTGGCCTAATTCTCCAGTCAATTGTCCTCATGTGGTGTGGCTAAATGTGTGTCATTTTAAGGACAGCTCTCCAATGGGGGCCAGTAGCTCTGGGACAACATGTACATGTCATCTCCACAAATAGGCAGATCCGTTCACTGCAGGCAAGACATGTCTTCCTCATAAGCTCATGCTTGTGTCACTATCAGTCTGTCTGCCTGCCTTTCTGCTGGAGTACAGCATGTGTTATGATGAATGAGCTTCCTTCAAATGCAGGGGAGGCGCCCTTGTTCAAAGTCACAGCCTTGAGCAAGTTATCACACTTCAGAGAGCTGCCCTCTCATCTGTCTAGAAGGACAGGGCACACCTGTGCATGTGCACTCACATATCCGCACACTTGCACAAATACTTGTGCAGGCTCAGATCATACACAACCACACATACTCATGTCATTTACAGACACAAATGTGATCACATACACACAGAAGACTGGCATTTAGTAGCAGGCAGTGGCCAGCAGGCAGTGGCCAGCCTACAGGGCTCTTGGCAGCCAGGCAGCAAACTGAGCCTTGCGCATGCGTGCGTGCGTGCGTGCGTGCGTGCGTGCGTGCGTGCGTGCGTGCGTGCGTGCGTCAATGTCCCATAGGCACAAGGCCTGTATGGATTTTCAGTGGCAATGCTAGCATTGAGGCTGATATGGTTTGATCCCAATTGTGCTTTTGTAGGGAAATCTAAGAATGAGAATAAAAGGATTTCCTACAAATACGTAGTTCTGTGTTTATGTGAGAAATCTAAAAATGTACTTCATAATAAACCAGAGAAAAGGGAGAAATCAATTTAGAGCTCATTTATGACTCCCTGAAACCTAACACCAGGAGTCACACAAATAGACACTACAGGTCCAGGTCCCAGCTTAAAGATGATGTCTTGATTTCAGTGTTCAATCATCATCATATGTTGCCATTTTGCTACAATTACGCTTCACACAACAGCTGCAACTGTGTTTCCGTGAGAGGGAAGAATTTAGAAAGTTGCGTGGCGCTGTGGAGAGCCCCCAGCTGCAGTAGTGCATGGATCATGCGTAAGATTCATCCACCCAGAGGCAACGATCACAAACCATTTACAGTCGCGACACAACACGTACCGTAGAGGGCCGGCACACTGCGGATCCATGACGATAGAGAAATATAGAGATTAATGTCAATAAAGCATGCTTTCAATATTTAAATATTTAAAGACCCCCAAAATATCACAAATCGTGCTATTAAGCTCCCCCTGGCTCCCCCATAGTTCGCACCCTGCTGATCAGACAGCAAGGGTATTGCACAGGTGTGCCTTAGGCTGGCCACAATAAAAGGCCACTCGCAAAAATGTGCAGTTTCATCACACAGCACAATGCCACAGATGTTAGGCAAAGAACTGGTAGTAGTTTGAAGCTTGAATAAAGAAAGGTGCAGCTCACTTTTTAAATGTAAATGTAATGCTCCGTATTTGTATAGCGCCTTTCTAGTCTTTTCGACCACTCAAAGCGCTTTTACACTACATCTGCATTCACCAGTCATACATATTCATACACTGGGCCTAAGTGCCTGGGGGAGCCAGGGATTGAACCGCCGACGTTCCGATTAACGGCCATTGAAACGCCGACGTTCCGATTAACAGCCAACCCACTCTACCTCCTGAGCCAAAGCCGCCCCTAACTGTCTAGTATGGTCTGTAAAAATATGAAATAGTCCCACAGAGGAGCCCCTTTACTTGTTAACTGCAGAAGCCACTCTCACTAAATTGGTGCTGATGAGGCCAGACAAGAAGAATTTGGGGAAAAAGTACTTTAAAGAGTCTGTGGATTTGTCAAGTATGGGGGAGCATGACAGCAGTAATTAGGTAGACTTCTTTTTTTTTTTTTTTTTTAAACGTCCCAGAAATAACTCCAAGAGATGGAAGACAAATCTGTCAGTTTGTCAGAGTAAGAGACAAACACTGCAGCTGAACAATCCCGAAATACTTGACATAAATTGCTTGAGTATTTTACAAAATATATTATTGTTGTTGTTATTGTTAATGTGTAAAAATGCGTGTAATTGTATGTCTCTTCCTACATAGCGACGACTAATTCAACAAGTAACATGGCTCTAACACATCCCTGCTTAAGATACATTTCCCATGGGGATCAACAAGGAGAAATTGGGTTATTGCAGCTGCAAATACTAATGAAAGAAAACCTGAAAAAAATACAAATACTGCACAGGATAATGAATACATAAAATAGTGCATAAAGAAATATATCGTTGCAAAATTCATCCATTCACTTTTTTTGTTATGCAGATCACACTTAATGCAATTACAGGGTGTTAATGCTTGCTGCTAGATCACTAGCACACAATATCATTGCTAAGTGATTCACATTACTCCTAATCCTATGACGTGTCTGGAGCATGACAACATAAAGAGTTCTGCTGCTGTGATGTCATACTGTACGCTGGAGGTCCACAGTCTGCAGACGGTGATACCACCAGGCAGCACTGCACTCCCTAGCTCACTCACATTTAATTTAATCAGAAAGAAGAACTAAGGCTGAACAAAATGGCTAAAATGATAATCATACTACAGTAAAGTGCACAATTTAGTAGTTGTTAATCACAATGATTTGAAGAAACAATCTAAATGAAATGCTCCAGTCATGCCCATATATTATAATTTAATAATAAAATTGCATTATTATACGCAATCAATTGTGCTTTCCTAGAATAAACTGATTTTACTTGAGCTAGACAGAGGTATAAATGTAGTGCAGATGTTTTTAATTTGCTATAAAATTAAGTAAACACAATTGCTAAGCAAAGAAAGTGGCCTTTTGTTGGCCTGATTTTGTGGTTTAGAAGAGCATCTTAGTGCTTAGTACACCAGAAGAGTATCTAGTCTCTGTTTACACTGCAGCCAAACAAAAGAAGTCAGTCAAAAATGATCTGATTTCATACTGTGCTCAGCACAATTAGTTTTGATATGGTTGTGGGAGAGTGAACAGTAAAAAGTAAGACTGTGACAACAGAACCCTAATCCTTAATAAAAAACACTCTATAGGGAGATAAATAATGAATGTAAATACATACCGTAAAGAGTATAACTTTAAAGTTATAGTTAAACATTATGGAATATATTTCATGTGTTTGATAGGCAAGAAATTGGATGAAAAAATCAATATGACGTATTTTACTGCTGGTTTCACACATAACACGATGCCAATGTTGGGCGCAGTGTGTGTATATACAAAGTCAATGCAAAGATTCGGAGGGACACGATTTCCTGGAGCGCCGGACGCACAGGGGCCGATGCTAAGTGTGCAAACGGCTTTTCAGAATGTCATGTGTAGAGGACAGGGACACCAGGCAGAGCGGAGGGACAGACCCGCTGCTCACCGACAAACAGCTGCTGCGCTATGGGGAGCTCTGGAGGAGAGAGCCAGGGACGACGCAGGGACAAATAATCACCTGCAGTTGGACTTGCTTTTATTGAACTTTTTACTTGTATTTGTTGGGATTAAAATGTTGATTTATCTTCTCTCACGCTTCTCAGTAGCAAGCTACCCTGTTTCCGGCTCCTCTGTGGGACTACTTCATATTTTTACAGACAACACTAAACAGGAGATTGCTTGGAGAAAAGTAAGCGAGGAAGTTAAACCCACCGGTAAGTTCAGAAAATATGTGTCTGTTACTTGAATCCAGCTATCGTTAGCATAGCATACCCCTGATCAATTCAAACTCCATTCGGGAAACATGCATTTTAAAAGTTGTTAGCTTCTCATCTTGTTGACCGACATGACAAAGCATGACTTATAATGTAGTTATTTCGGCATCCGTTTGATCCATTTGCTGCAACTAAATCACAGACAAATGTTTATTTTGGTTTGGGTGGGTTGTGTTTAGTCACATTGTCTCATTGTGTGTGCACACTCGAGTAGTCCAGTGGTCAAACTCAATGCAATAAATTAGTTAAATTTAAAATTTGCGTTGCGTGTGAAGCTGGCATAAGCTAAATAGGAAGCTACAGCGAGGCGACTGACAGCTTACCTTAGAATAAAGTCTTGAAGCAGGCTCTGCCCAAAGGTAAAAACAAATAATAACGGCCTGCAAGCACCTTTAAAGCTCAATAATTAACATGTTATATCTTGTTTGTTCTGTCCAGGGTTTACCCCACCTTTTCGTCCAATGTCAGCTGAGATTGGCTCCAGCCCCCCACGACCCTGTACGCAGGATAAGCGGTTGACGATAGATGGATGGATCCTGTTTGTTTTATCCCTACACAATATAAAAGGGTAACAACCACAATTTCTGGTTTTACGAGGGTTCATGAGCTGTACTATTTCTAAACTGGGCACAGCAACTTCCTTGAGTCTTGGCATCATCGCAAGGTTGCCAGGCAATCAGTGGACAGTCGGACAGTTTTTCACTTTTGGGCAGAGACAATTAGCTTTGTACTTTTTGCTTCCAATCTTTAGACAAAGCTAAATGTCTAGCTGTATTTTAATATTTAGCATACAGTTATACATACATACATACAGGGAGTTACAAACATAATTTTACTCTAACCTGTTAGTGACAAATAAATCAACCTTGTACCTTGTATATGACAGTCAAATCGATCTTCTCATCTAACTTGCTTAAGAATACAAATAAGCATATTTCCTCAAATGTCAAACCATCCATTGTTCCATTTCAAGCAATTGAACAGTATGGAAGATGTGGTCCTCTGGTAGTGGGACGCTTCCCCAACCATGAGGTCAGCCCATCAAAAGATCACTTCCTATTCTAAGCAGATGTGTTAACCTCAGTGTGAATCAAATTAAAATTCCTCTGCCTAGCTCCAGTAAATGCACATAATATCCATTTTCTTCTAGGAAAGCACAAGGGACTTGCCTAACCTAACCTTTTCATTAATCTGAGTAGAAACCTCTTAAAGTGATGACATCTGTCCGGGTCAAATTACTCACTATAAGCAGATGATTATTGGCTCATGATAATAACATCTTTTTCTTTATAAGCGGATTACTAAAAGCCAAATTATTTGAAAGATTTGTATAGGAATGATTCTTTCTCAAGCCTTCTTGGATTCATATGCAGTTGATCACTGACCGGTTTCCACTGTATGTAGAAATGTACGGAAACATTAGGAGTGTAGCCATTCTCTCATTGGCTTGTGCACTTAAAGCTTTTCTAAAAAGAAAGTAGTCATCAGTCGGTGCCATCTGAGCCAACCTTCCCAAACCAAAAAGATAGAGATGAAGTCATTCTCATTGCAAATTACTCACTGGTAGCGATGACATCACTGTTTCATAGCAACCTCCAGACTTACAAAAAGCTTACCTTGAGGCTATGGAGCACCAGGCTCTCTCACTCTTTCTCAAACACACACCATTTATTTTGCTCATTTCCATTTCATGACTCAGTAAATCCACACACACACCTTTCACTCTGCCAGGTGAGAAAATCTACTTGAATGCAAAAAACCTGTTGCATTCTACATGGATCTCAAGGTTACAGTTGGACAGATAATAAACCAAGGGAGGAGGTGGAAGACATTGCACTCCATGTGGCCTTGGATTTGTTGATTTTTACTATTTTGTCAACAGTCTTATATTAATGAGCTGCACAAAATGAGGCCTGCAGCGAGACCGATCATCCGAGACTGGCCACATACAGCTCCCCTGTGCCGTGTGGTGGATGCCTTTATCCAAAGCACCTAACTATGCCATGATTGCATTTTTTTCCTTATGAGAGGAATGGAAAGATAATTGGATAGTTTTTGGTAGAGCCACCCAACCCACTGAGCTAAACGGGAAGTTTCAGAGCCTATAGCACAATATGTGAAAATTGCCATAATGTGCTGAATCTCTTCCACTTGAAATTGTGTCATTAAAATCATTTTAAACCTGCATTAACTTTTTTGGGCACTTGGAGGCACTGCAACAAGCTGTAAACACAACCCTGACATATTACCTTGTAAAGTTAGTATTGCCAACCTGTTAGCAAGCATTAGCCAATTATCTAACACAGACACAGAGCAACATTCACAATCATTTGTAGTCGTTTTTCTAGCCAATTGATGAATGTCCAATGTTGACTATAATTTTAGCTCCATTTTTCTCATCATCCAACCACCAATATCTGGCTCTTTAGCTGCTAAAGGCTCCATTACTGTAAAGACTTGCAGTTCCAAGCCCGGGCTAAGGTAACCCAGATGATATCACCACAGTTACTATTTCTGACTTTAGAAAGCTGATAAAGAGCCCCAGAAGACATTCTACAACTGGTTTCACAGGCTGAGTAGTACTAATGAAGACTAGCGAGCTGATCTCGAAATGCAAAATTGGTGGAGCGGCCATTTAACAGTAGGTTTCACACTACAGAGCCACTACAGTAATTTAGAGAACAATATGTGAACAGTAAGTGTGTATATTTAAGCAACATAGCAAACTGTGCATCCCAGTCCCAATTCTTGATATTATTTGAGAACAGTGTCCTAAACTTAAAGCAAGCTACCCGCGTGGGCTTTCAAGACACACCCAACAAACTTAATTAATTCTTAGAAAAACTCACCTTGTTGTGTTGTTCCCAGATGTCACAATTTTAAAAACTCCTACAAACACACTACTATAAAGCAGACTTCTTATGTGTTTGCAATACCTTGTTGGCCAACTTTTATACCAACTGCTCCCAAATTGATGGGAAAAATATACCCTTGATGTGGCAGGTGTTTCCAGCACTATAAAAGAGTGAAAAGTTCAACCATTCCACAATACACAGAGCTGTGAAAACCACAGTATGAGCCACAGCGTCACTGTGACTGACAGGTGATAATGTCATCATTACTCACATTTCATTGGAAAATCAGTGCACATTAGCTGTGGAAGCTTTACGACGTTTCCTACAGCTTTGACGCGCTTCAAGGGGAGAGAGCACATATTGAAGTCGGTTCTAATACACGAGGGGGCCCCTTTTAAGTAGCAAAAAACATGTAGGCAATACTGCCTGAGCTCTCAGAGGTATATTAGAACAGAAACAAAGCTCTCAAGACTCAGTCCCACTTTGGCTCTGCAACAACGCCTCAAGAGAGGACTGGACTCAGACTTGAAGGTTAAGAGCAAAGCTGTGACTTCAGACCACTCTGATCCCTAGGCCTTAGGCTGGACGGGCTGTTCAGAAGGGGTGGCGTCTGTCCACGTTTTTTCCAGTGTGGAAAACAAAACGGAGTGGAATGAGTGAACGGAAACGGGACAAATTGCCTTCATCCCTCAACCCCGTGATGCCAACAATCCCCTACACACATCCAAATAACAGAGCTGCCTTATAAATAGAATTCAGAGATGGCTGATGAGTGCTTTTGCGGCCACCATTACAAACATCCTGTCACATATGGTGCTCAGCCGAACATGCCAACACACACTGTGGCTGGGCAAATATGGCTGCAGACCTGGGGTCAGAACAAATTGCCTTGCTGGGTGTCTTTGCCAGATGAAGCTTGTGGCTAATCAATTCAGTCTTTGTGGTTCTGCGGTAATTTGAAGGGAAAAATAAATTTCCTCTCAGTTTCTACAAAGCTAAGATCAAGCCCAGGATGAGCATTTATATGAGTACAGTGTTACAACTGATGTGGAAGTCCCACAATATGGCCTGCAGTATTCTTGTTAGACTCCTTTACTAAGTGCACTTAACTTTTTGAAAAAATGCTGCAATGACGGGTGATCCCTTTATTGGAGAAACAGTTAAATAATCAGAGCTCTGTAAGGGGGACAAGGAGGGAAGTCCTCCTTCTACCTAACTAGCTAGCTAAGCTAGCAACATTCATGCCCCGAAAAATGCTGAAAAGTGTGTTGTGACCACAACGGATGATTACTGTCATTCTCGATTCAACTAGTGATTATTTTTCTCAAATAATTGATTTATTGCTGAGTCTATAAAATGTCAGAAACGAGTCAAAAGTGATCCACACACTTTCCCAAATCCCAAGGTGACGTCTTCAAATGTCTTCAGATTCAGTTTCCTATCATAGAAGACTAACACATAAGAAGTTACAACAAATAAATTTGGCATTTTCTTTGATTAACCTGTAAAGGTCTATAGTTGACTGCGTTGTTACAGCTATAGATGTAACGCAGTCAACTACTGTAGATTGCTTAAGTAGACAAGCCTCAATGCTGTGTTCGTGTTAAAACTGAAAAAATACTAAAAACAGTCATTATATTTTCAGCTCCAAAGAAATGGCCTCTTGAGTGGAAGATCACTTTTTCAAATTTCCTACTGAATGAGCATCAGGATACAAAGGGTACACACACACAATCTTACACCTAAAAAGGTCACAGATCTAATAGCTGCAACAGCCTGTATCCATGAACAACCTTATTAACTGAACTCCCCACCAGCTCACAGTCTCTCCAGATAAGAGCATCGGTTAAATGCCATTAATTAAAAATTAAAACGTACATGAAAGATGAACAAGAAGGCTACTGCTAACCTTCCAACAGTCCTTCTGACTTTAATGCATTATGCATCAAAGAAGTGCCAATACCCCGTTGTTCTTCCACTGTGTTCAATAAGAGGTTCAAGAACAAGCGACGTCCCTAACAAGGCCTGCAGGGTCAGTGATCAAAATCTTGCGTGTTTAGGCACAGAGGCTTCACCTGCGAGCTTCACCTGCTGCACAATCCCTCCACCTTCATCCAAGATAACTTGAGTTCCTGGGTGCACATACAGATCAATACCAACCAGCTTGGTTGAAGGCTAAAGCATGAGAAAAGTGAATTGAGTGGAACATTATAGGAGAGCACCACAGATCCATGTGATGATGATTCACACAGAGAAGGCATGTCCAAGCAAATGCTGGGTCAGATATTCTACACCTCCGGCCAAGCCTGGCATTAGTAAACTGCATAAACACTGCAATTACACGGTTACTGCAAATGCAGTTTTCCAAGATAATTAGTAATCCTCCATTTCTAAATAAGGGGGTTCCCTAAAGGATGATCCACGTACCGTATGTTATTCTACAAGCCAGTGTTACTTCCAAAAAGATTCTGGAACACTAACAGATACTTTCCAAAGATGGTACAGACCATTACTGTATATCCCCAGGCTGTAGTGAAAGATCAAATGCCGATTGCTAAGGCTATCGCATCTTTTGTTGGCATCTAGAAAGGAAATTAACTCAAATTTACGGTCAGTCTTCATATTCTTGATTCTTCTACTGGTGCAGTTCATGATACTGGCTGAGATGATCATTATGATCATTACGCTAGGGTCTTAATTCCTCGTAAAATAACCAAAACTCTTACATTTATTCATTTAGCTGACGCTTTTATCCAAAGCGACTTACAATTGCTATACATATCAGAGGTTGAGCCTCTGGAGCAACTAGGGCTTAAATGTCTTGTTCAGGGACACATTGGTGGATGGGTCACAGTGTGGAATTGAACCCGGGTCTCTCACACCAAAGGCATGTGTCTTATCCATTGCGCCATCGCCACCCCTCTTAAAAGGGTCAGACATACCACGTATAAAGCCACACAGCATGCTTTAACTGCCCAAGTTTTGAGATATCCACCTCTGAGACTCCTGCCTCGCTACAACGGCCGCTCTACAATGGACTAGAATGGTATTTAATTTGTGCTGCTGAAGGAGCTGAAAAATTTAATTAAGAAAATCACACAGACAGCAATGTGTCTTTCCAGAAAGAATGTCCTGGTAACTAAAAATCCATACACCTCTGGGACTATTTCTTTCAGAAGAAAATATTTGTAATAAAAACAAAATGAATCTTTGGAAGGACACGATGCTGTTGTTTCTTCAAATTACTTATTCATTTTTTAAGTGTTGTTTCCACCAAAAATGAAATGAAATTCTATTCATGTCCATTGTAATGGTTTGGGGGCAGATCTCACAGTGAAAGATATCGTAAAACCTGAGCAAGCAAGATCATGATTTTTTTCTATCTCATCATACAACCGTGTGTGTAAAATGATACATAAACCTGATGATTACCATCATGCCCAACCCAGGCATTTCTTAATGGATCAGTATCTGTTCAAAATCAAAATCTGATCATTTCTTCACTGTACAAAACACTCTAGCAGCTACTTATTTGTAGCCAGCGCTAACCGCAGCAGGTCAGGTGATGCTAATAACATTAACTGTTCAGTATGATGGGCCATAATTAAACTTGTTAAATAATAGCGTATCAATAATTTAAGATGATATTCTTCATAGCCTTGAATCAAGACCTTCACTATTTGGATCAAGTAGCTTGTGAAAAATAAAGTGCGTCAAATCAGCATTTAGGTAAATGTATTGGGAGATACCCGATATGGACTCTCAATCTGGATCATGATGATGAGAATTTGGAAATGATTCAGTCTCAAAATACTTGTGAAATTGTTTATGACAGCCATTGGCAAAAAGTTACATTAAAGTACCACTTATAGTCCTTCCTCTTTAGGATGTGAAGGTGCAGTGTGGTAAACTAAAGCCAGCAGGAACTAGAAGAGCGCACAGAGTGCAGATCTCCGACAGGCCAGAAGGGAATGCCTACAAGTGCTGAGCAATGACTATACTGCAGAAGCAATTAATACTGCTGGTCTCTGAGTATGCTGAAAACAAACTATCTGTATAATTAGGTACTTCCAACAAAGAAATTAGCAGTCAATAAAATCTTTATTTTTTTAAATTGATGATGGGCCAGTACTATGCGAGAATAGCTATGGGCAGATACACACACGTTATGGGGGCTGTGGCTCAGGGGGTAGAGCGGGTTGGCCGTTAATCGGTTCAATCCCCGGCTCCCCCAGCCAGCATGTCGAAGTGTCCTTGGGCAAGATACTGAACCCCGAATTGCCCCTGTTCCGCCAGTGTATGAATGTGTGTGACTGGTGAATGCAGAGTAGTGTAAAAGAGTGGTCGACAAGACTAGAAAGGCGCTATACAAATACGGAGCATTTACAAATAATCAAACTTGCAATCCATTCTTGCACAGTAATCAGAAGAATCAGTAATTTAAAAATAAACTGAATCATATGACACTGTAAAAGTGGAATATAGGTCAGGAAACCAAGCCAAGGAGTGATGGCTTACAATCACCCCAGTGAAGGCATTTTCAGACTTTAGCGGTCCCTTGTTGATCCTCTGTCGGCACGCCGCTCAGAATGCAAGCCGAACATCAGGGTTCAACAGAGATTAATTAAAGTCAAATTGATTTAATGGATCAGAGGCTTGTTGATTCTTGCTTTCACTTTTTATTGGACTAAATTATTTTGATAAGTTTACGTTGTTATAACCTTTATTCCATTGACAGTCAATGACTTAACAAGTGTGCTCATTATGTGAATTCCTTTACAAAATGTTTGCACGGGTTTATAAGTCAGATGCCATTGCAGTAATGGTGGCTTGTTTACTTCCAACATCAACCCGGATCAGTCTACAAAATGAAATGTACAATATAAAATATAATACTGTATATAAATATTTTATATGTAAAAGACGTGCAGATGAAATGCATGACCCCAGCTCTATTTTGCCCCTGCTTTTGCATCTTTGTTGGCATTTGCATGGTTCTTCGCGGTTCATCCTTGCGTGTGTTATAGCAAGGGGGGAAAAATCTGCCTGACAATAAAAAATTGCAGTGTGGTGACAGAATACTGCAATGGAAAGCGTCTCACTCAACCACTCTGCCTCAACAGCACATAAAAAAAGACAGAACTAAGAGGCAAGTGAGTGATTTCCAAAAGCCACTAAAGACAGAACCACAGAGGGCTGCGGGGGCAAGAGGAGCTAAATGACATCAGCAACCACCAGCAAGAAGAGCTTTCCATGTTGCAATTTACATTTTTATGTTTACACGGTCTGCATGACTCACATCTTGGGATGATTCAGTTGTCACCTGATTGTCAGTCACATTCCTCTCAGTTGCGTGCACAAAATGTCATCACTGAAATATCTAATATTAGGTTCCAGCAACCGTGTCTAACCAGTGCTTGCCATGGCGATGGATTGATCTGTGCATTCTGTAACTTCAACCATCCGTGCAAGTGTGTTTGGTCATGCACTGAAAAAAAACTGGAGAGAGAAAGACTGAAAGAGCAGAGAACATTGTGGGAGTCAGTAGTTTATATTAGTTTAGTTTGGGTTAGGGTTTTTGATGCATATACAGTAAAAGCACAGACTTCAAACCTCAATAACACAAAACAGTCTGTGGTATAGTCAGACTCAGCAGAAATTCTATAAGAATGACAACAGCACTCAACATGTCTTAGGCTTTAAGTTTTTATGAAATGTATTCAAATGGGTGCAACGTGAAAATGTCAAATGTAAATAATGTAAAAAAAGAACAAATTGGGAGAGAGAGCTATTAGCTAACAGACAATACAGGGACAAAGTGGAGTCTACATACCAGAGCTCCAACTCGACAAACGTGAGCTGGACTAAGAACCGTCAAAGACTATCAAACAGCAGTGCTGAGATAATGTCTGCATCTCTCCTAGATCATTTCCTATGCACGCTTTGAGAGCAACTCCCCAGGCAAAGGACGTACAAAAAGGTCCAAGACCCAGCCCACTGGTCATATTCACAGAAGATATGTGTACATAATTCAGTTGTACCACCCTGAAACATAAGGCTCCACAGAGGGTGGTGTAAACTGCACATCACCAGGATGAAGCTGCCATTCATGGAGGACCTCTACACCCAGCGGTGTATAAACAGACCCCAACCACAAACTGTTCTGTAAGTATTTGTTATTACAGTTTTTATGTTCATACCTGTGTACTTCTTGCTGAAACACATACATATCCTACATTACTTGCTGCACAGTCTACCTCAAGACTTTATGTCATTCATTTATAGATAGAGAGAGAAAAGGAATGAGTGACAAAAGATTTTAACTCCATTGGAGTTCTGCTCCATTGTTAACTCCCTGACCAAAGATGCATATCAGCAAGCAATTTTATAAAGTGCTGGCATGTGCCCACTCGGCAGGGGCTTCCTCTACATCACCCCGTCTTCCTCACTCTGTTCTCTCTCTGCTGTCTTCAATGATTGTATATCGGGGTGTACAGGCAAACCATGGCGTGTTAAGAAACCAAATGGCTCATAATTGCTTCATTACGTATTCTTAGAAGCAATTATAATAATGGAATTAATCTATAGATTTTGGAAAGGAAGCTAAGCAAAGTACTGCTTCTAATGTGCATGAAGGTATTTTTATTTATAACTAAATAGGGCAATCACTTCTGAGGCCACAAGTTAAAGCAAAACTTTTTCAAAAATGGCTTTCACATCACATTCCACTCGCCCGAAGACTGCTGCATAGTCATAATTGAAATTATATGTTAGCGGTTAGCAATTCTTGTCTTGCTGAAAATCTGCTAATAAAAGGTTATCCAAAAAAAAAAAAAAAATATATATATATATATATATATATAATAAAAAAATATAAAAACAAAAAAATGGTTAAATAAAACAAAATACATTTTGGGGACAAAGAAGAACCATTCTTGCAGTACATATTGTTGACTTTATATACACATGGCTAGTACAGTATGTAACAATTAGAAGGTGCATGTAAAATGTTGCCCAAATTAAATTTTTGCATCACCCCTTGAGGACAGTGACTTATTGCATAAGTCACTGTCCTCAAGGGGTGATGCATTCAGTTAGGTGTGCACATTCTCTAATGACATTTTTCTTTGTCAGCATTTCATTAGTGTGTTTTATGATTCACTGTTTATTCTGAAAATGCAGTTAAACAACACTGAGCAAAAAGTTTGACTCAGTCACCAAAATAGAGTACATTGTATAGCGTATATTGTCAACCAAGGGCTTCAGCTAGCTGTCCTTATAAACCACCAACATAAGCCTAACAGCCCGGGAATCAAATTGGTCTCATTCTGACTTACTTATTACACACAGATCAATGACTGACCACCAGTCTATAAGGCCATGACAGGAAATGCATAACATAGCCTCAAATCGCATCATGCAATATATGCCCGTCCTGTCTCCAAAGTGATTGCATACGTAGCCTGTCAATCCAGTCGCTAACAACAAAGGGGAGCCTAATTGCAACGAGTATCTTCTGAGTGTCTGAGAAAATAATTGATGCTGAATCAGTAATTGGACGAGATGCTTTGCTGTGCGATATGTGCGCAAGTGCATGCGCGTGAGTGTATCAGTCTGTGATTAAAAGTCTGTGACTGTCATCTCGACCCAGAGGACATTAGGAGCAGCACAACTGAAATGAGGGGGGAAATAATAAACAAACTAGAGTTCATTCTGTATGCATGAGTTCATGCCCTTGGGCCTCAAATACTGTATCGGTGCCATTTTCACATCTTTTGAGCAAATACAACCACATCAGATTGTGGCTGAGGTCTAATTTATATATTTCTCCCTTGTCCTCCTCCTGATCTAACAATGAGGGATAGCGAGGTGTGGGTGGAGGCCAACACGCCTCTCGCAGCCAAATTTACTAAGCCATGCCCACTGTTGAGCAATCCAATCAAAATTGAAAAATCTGATTTAAATCCTTTTCGGACCTAAAACCAGCCCAAACACTTTGGAAATATGTCACTTTATAGAAGACAATCCAGCTTCTGTTTCACTGTGACTTTGATCTATCACCTCTCTTACCATAAATGTGGCCTTGCTTGGCTGAATGATGTGCGCCACTGCTTGTTAGGTCTTGAAGCTTAGTAAGTATAATTTACTCTCTCCCTCTTTATTTCAGGTGAGGCAGAGCAGCTCCACTATAAAACACCACAGAAAATCCTGGCATAGTTCACCACAAAAAAGTCTCACCTTTCCTTTTCCTTTATAAAAAGTGTTTGTGTCTAAACGTTACAGAACATGCATAATGCAGGCAAATCATAAAGTACCTTACTAAAAATAAGGCCATTTTCCCATCGATTCCTGCCCCATGGGTGACTCTCTACATTTCATCCACCCCCATTTACTGCGCTGAACCACTGTGGCTGTCTTTACTGCTATTGAATATACAATATTACAGATAGGAGGTTTTAATTTTTGCCAGATCCCTTTTTTATTTTTGCCCAAATTCTGTGGTTTTCCCTTTTAATTTTTCAAAATCCTGTGTTTTACAATTTAAGCTAATTTTGTCATCAGAAAGAGTGTGTAATAATGTGGTGATGAGTACAATTTCAACAATTCAGTAAGAAAATATTACAAATTGAATCAACGTCAGTGAATTTGATGTATAATGTAAATGTGCATTTAGAAATGTTCAAATGTGCAATTATTTATGGGGACAATTTACAATGTATGTATTTGCAC
Organism: Micropterus dolomieu; assembly: GCF_021292245.1. Lineage (NCBI taxonomy): Eukaryota > Metazoa > Chordata > Actinopteri > Centrarchiformes > Centrarchidae > Micropterus > Micropterus dolomieu. The sequence continues at coordinate 4,982,110 of NC_060165.1, read as the reverse complement.
ATGTAAATATTTCATTTCACATCATTGCACATAACCGGTATATTGCACATATTTGTTATTCTTCTATATTTTATATTTTGTCAGTCTATTCCATATTTATATATTTCTACATTTATTTATGTCAACTGTATGTCTACGTGTAGCACATTATCTCCAAAGCAAATTCCTCGTACGTGTAAAAACTACTACTATTTTCTGATTCTGATTGTCACAATACATGTGGGACTATTGTGAGGAGCCCCCCGATTAAATAAGTTATTACTTGACAGCCTCCGTATGATTACCAAAAACGGTAATAAGTGGATCTGACGGAGGCTACTCTCACGAGGGCAGCGCTCCTCCTTGTTTACAAAACTTGACCAGACCTAGCTTGTAATGTTTTATGACATGAAGTCTTCAATGAGCTTGCGTCTTGCTTCTGCCAAAGTGGTTGCGCTTTTGAGAGTTTGTTTAAGTGATGAGTTGACTTCAATATGATGGCGTGTGTGCGCAGCGGAGAAGCCGCTGAGACCCACCCTGCAATTCCGACACAAAGAGGAGAGAAGCAGCGCACGGAAAGACACCAAAACATAGCAGCATAGTTCTTCTGTTTGTTTGACTTTAGGTCTGTGAGGGAAAAAAGCCCCGTACTCCAGCTTTAATACAGCCTACAGCAGGGAGACCACATAATATGCACTGAGAACAGTTATTTCCCGTGTAGCTTCAAGTTGTTCAATTCTTAACACAGATCAAGAGGTCTGCATCCCTATGTACATTGAAACACTAAGATGTGGCGTTACTAACCTAAAGTGAACTCACATAACCCCCCAAAACCTCATGATTCATGTGAGTCCTGTTCAACGCGGCTAACCCCAAACGCTAACCCACCACTGCTTTGATGGTACGATTGATGCCATGCTGATTGTTGCACGAAGAGAAAAGGCGGTTGCCTTCCCTTTGTGTCAGCAACATTCTCTGGTTTGGGCTGTGGTCAAATCTTCATCCCCAAGACAAGCACGCACGCACGCATACACACACAACCCGCAACTGGTGATGCAAGTAGAATCACACACAGTCAAAGCCAAAGGAGAAGTGAATCCAAACACTAATTTCATACACAAACTTGCATGTACAAACAATACCGAACACAATCCCAAAGCCTGTGCTCCAAGAACTCTTTAGGGGCACAAAGGGGATTTAATACTTTCATAATGACATGTTGCATTGTGCAAAAGACAAATGCACTGAGAGCAGATTAGTGCTTCTCTAAGTCTTCAGGCTTTGCTACCTTAACATACTGAGATAGATAAGTGACACAAGTGAACTGGGTTAATGAAATGTGTTCGCAGGCCTTTGTACACCACGAGCAACCAAGTTAAAGATCCAAATGGAGATGTAATTCTAATTGGGACTGAAACTCCCGGCTGGCATGTGATAAGACCCTGTGATGTGGAGTAGTTGTGCCTAGAGAGAACAGCACAGTGCTTCATGTTGAAGACGTGGGGCTTGCAGAAACAAAAAGAGCTCTGCAAAATGTAAATGAGCTCCCTTAATTTCCTAGAATAGGTGTATTGATAGATGTATGAGTGTTGGAGAGTGAGCTGAGAGTGACAAACCCTAGGGAGTCGCGGTGAATGTGCCGAATTCTGCTGGTAGTACATGTTCATAATGACAAAAAGAAGGAAGATGAAGACACAAGGGAGGCTGTGGGTTGTTTTGTACGTGGGTGTAGAGGGGATCCCATTAGGATGACTTCTCCTATATCAGTCCCCTTAACTCCACAGATCATTCATTTAATTGAGGTGGAGGCTTTTCTTATGAATGCTGCAGGCTTCTGGCAAAAGTCTATCTTGATCTCCCTGCAGTTAGCATGCAACGTGCCTGTTTCAGCACTTGCCTTTTCCGCTACAAGATCATTAAACCGCCATGCCATTCATCATTTCTGATTCAATCCTAAGGGGGAGCAAAAAAAATAAATATATAAATAAAAAACATACCCAAGTCTCCTTTCTCTGTGTTTAATACACACTCATTTCAATGTCAAACCCAGCTTAAAATGAGTGGGGAGATGAATGAGCCTGATGTAAATAAGAACCAAGTGCGGATATTTCACCTTACCCTGCTCTCAGCCTGCCACATTCAGGCTGATGGGTTATCAATCTGGTAGCAAATGATATAAAAATGCAGATTCATACCATTTGTGTGGCGCACAGTGGCGAGGTTTCATCTTAACACATTAGCATGAGTCAGGGCTGAAAAAGGTCCATTTAGCCCACTGATACACTTAACTACACATGAGGAAGTAGGTGCAGGCCTGGTTATATCTTTCTATCCAGCCTCAAGCTTCAAGTCTATTTTCATCTCTTCTTTTCTTGCAGCTGTTCAACTGTGGCTTGTTCCTGCCACATCGCTGGCATTTTTGGCACCAAAGAAAAGACCCTGTTGTCAGCCCTGCCAATCAGAAGGAATGTAGCCTAACACTTAACAGCGCTAATGTATTACACCAGACTGGATCGGGGCTCAGCTGGTTCGGATCAAAACCACAGTTTGCCCCACAATGATGGACGCATTTAGAGCACTTAATTGACACAGACACACTGGCAGTTTAAATCCCTAGATTTCCTGAGAAAATGTTATTGGAGAAATAAAGAAAGAGCCACTCTCCCTCTCGTCATCTACCCTCGCCGAGCTGACCAACAGTTAAAGAACATGTTTGCACTCAACAGCTCCATATTCAGTGTGGGATTGTGTGAATCTGAAGTGGGATGCTGCTGGCAAAGCAAACGCACTCTGTTGGCTTTCTCTGATCAGTAAAAGGTTAAAAGAGACGCTGGCCGATGGAGGCTATGGCAGGGAAAGTAGCACTATGTCCGATGTCAACAAGGCGCTGGTGGAATCGTGGGTTGTTGGAGCAGCTGTTAGAAAGGTTAGTATCACCAAACAAGCAGATTGGACTATTCTACATTAATCTCAGTCTGAAGCCTTTTACTTCAGGATACCTAGAGTACCAGTTACCTACATTGGGTCCTTGATATTTAAAGTGTGAGAACCACCTTCATACACCATTTCATTTTAAATGTTAACCTGATGCTATTATCCAATTTGCCAGCTGCTTTAAAAATAAAGAATGGCCCAAAATATACAATCAGTACATATTCAGTCAGTTACCAAGGTAAGGCCTTGAGCTAAATGCTACAGTTAGTATTCAATGTTGACCATCATATTTTAGCCTGTTAGCATGCTAACATTTGTTAATTAGCACCAAATGGAAAGTACAGCAGGGGCTGATGGAAATATCATTGGTTGTCAGGTATTTGGTCATAAACCTAAGTATTTGACAAAGTTAAATTTTGACCTGATGATGGCAGCAGATGAAAAGTCAGAGGATCACCAGAGTTATTGCAATTCATCCTGAGGGGGACAGCTCATGTACTAAATTTCATGACAGTTGATCGCATAGTTGCTGAAACATTTCTGTCCATACCACAAATGTTGACCCAATGGTAGCATTAGAGGAAAAGTTAATGGATCGATAGTCGCTATGATTCATCTTTTGGCGATCATGAATATTTGCAAAAGTTCATGGTAATCCATCTGATAGTTGTAGCAGAAACATTGCCTAAATTTCCCAATACACAACAGTGTCCAAGTCATTTTCTATTATGTTTTTTAAAATTTGCAAGGCTCACTGTGTTCATTTTGTAGTATCCCCCCCCACAGTACCAGATTGGCTAAAACTGTTTTACTACAAATGTTATGTCACTGCACATCTCAAAAAATTGCTGTGTGTTCTGCTTCAAAAAGGCACTGTTCACCAAAGCTTTTACAAATATTAGGTCCTGTTGCATCAAGCACCGTTCAGAAAATACTAAGCAATATACAAACAAAAGCCAAATGAGCAACTGATGAGCAAGGTGCTGAAGTTCTTTTATTTTAAAAGTGGCATCTCTTTGTACCAAAAGTAAGCCCTCACATTTCTAAACACCTGGAACAAATTGTAATTAGCATGAGTGGTGACACTCACCACAGAAATCTTGCCAATACTAACTTCCTTTCATTAAATGAAAATCCGGAGAAAATGATGTCATTATGTGACCTGTAATTAGATTTTTTTCCAATATGAAAATGCAGGATCATGTGGAAGTCCTAATTTCAAGCAGTCTTTTCCATACCATTCTTACAATCTCTCCTTGCAATGGAGAATTTATCCACAGCTCCCGGCTGCTCAGGGACGCAGCGCGCTATCTGTCATGACACGTTCATTCAGCATCCTCAAAGAGCAGCTTCACAGGCCATCAGTGTCATGAAGCTCTCTGCCCTGAACACTCACTGGTGACAAATACTCCCCCCCACCGTCCCTTTGTGTCTCTCATTATTCCCTATTCTCTCTGTCTGGCGACACAAGCATGCCTTTCTCCTCTCCAGAAAACAGAAGAAACAGCCGGGTTTTTTTTCCTGCACTCTCGCCTCCGAGCTTTGATTACACACAGCTTTTGTCTTCTATTCTACTTTTTGTAACAGCGTTTAATACTGACTCTTTGCTGGTGTCAAGAAACACTTCACAGTGAACTCTTTGAGCATCTACAAGTCGTTTACAAAGAGACCAGACTTTTATGGGTTAGCCCAGATTCACTGCAAGTCAGGCAGTACATGATGTGGCAGAAGAATGTTAAGTTAAAAGTCATTTTTCAGAAAAACTCATTAGTAATCAATGAGAGGATAAGATGGAGTACCTCCAGGTACTACTTAGGGTCCGACTGATCAGACGAGACTCCCCCCTAAAATGACAATGGAGCTAATCGATGCTGATGGAAGAGCATGTCGCTGCTCTCTATCAAGGCTGTTAAACCCTCGTCTGCAGAGGTTCGCCCTAATTTAATCTGACACTTTAAATGAAATATCTTCAGCCCGTCATTGATCTCAGTGAAACGCTACCCTCGTGATCCAACACAGACACGACCCAAGGGCATGAAAAGAAGCTGTAAAATGAAAGCTGTGACATGAAAGAGATGGAAGGAAGGGAAATGAGAGATTGAAGGAGATGGGAGAGGAGAAAGAAAGGTGTTACGGCTAACATATCCATGTGGCAAGGAGAGAGAAAGTGGTGGAAGAAAAGAGTCCAAGAATAAAGTAGAAAATATTTAGTGAGGAAAAGGAAAAAAAGGGAAGAGAGACAGGACTAGAGATTGAATGGAAGTACAATCAAAAGCACTGCAGAAGATTGGAAGGAGTAGCTGGTGATAATGGAGAGTTAAATGGTGGGACCAAAGCTGGAGTTGGGGGTCGAGTCGCTCCCGTCCCTGCCGGATTCGTGCACCACAGCCGACTGCTCACAATCAACCTCAATGAACTGTACAACCGACACATACCTGCTCCACATTCGTGCAAAGTACTCACTTCTACTCATTTCAAACAAGCTACTCATAGTGCTGCCACAAATGTAAATTGCATTACTTCGTTTGCACCAGAGAATTTATTTAGATTTTCAATATTAACCTGAGCTTTGATCCTACTTTTCTATACCTTACAAGCCAGAAGCCAACATTCTAAATTATTAAAAGCTTTATAAATAGTGTACAAGAACTTCGCATAAATTAAATAGTGTTTTGAACCTAGCCAGACGTTTACAGACAACTTTTGGTACTCTGACCAACAGATGCATTTCAGTGTGTACCAAAAAAGTGTTAAGGTTTTAATATCCAGCTTTAGTGCTTGGATAGAAATATCTGAAAGTAACTTGGTTAAAGTTGAATTATTACACTAAAAGAAAGCAGAAAACAGACAGCGTCACAGATTAAAAGCCAAAAGCCAGACCAATAGAGAGGATGACCTTAGTCAAATCCAAGTCAGTTCAATAAGCAGCTCCACTGTAGTTCAAAACAACAAGCATCCAAACAGGGTTGGGAAAAAGTCGACGGAAAACAGAACATATAAAAATTATTATAAAACCAATACAGCCACTAAAAGTTTGTGTCTTTCCAAATGTAAGAAACAGTCAGGGTTCAAGCCAGATGACAGACCAAACCAAAAGTCATTCAATTCTTTTTCTTAGAAAAGACAGCTTTGAAATATGAACTGCTTTCTGTGTTTGATCTGTAAAGACTTTTTTTAAATTTGATATTCAGTGTAGGCCTGTGTGTGCTGTGCTCTGACCCACTGCATGCCGTGGCACCACAAATTGAACAATGTCAATTCTACAGCATATTTTAGAATGAACTGTTGCAGCCCTATGTACATAGAGTCCAGGGTTTACATCTTCATCATTCTAAATCTAATGCTAAAAGAAAATCTAGAAAGGTAGGACACAGGAAGCGGAAAAGACTTGAATCATCATCTAAAAAAAAAACAAATCAAGTCCAGACAAACTGGACCCAAACACTACAGTCCTGTTAAAAGCAGGAAGTCAGCCTGACTTGGCAACAGCACAGCCTACCTGCTGATCTTCTTAGCAGTATTCACTTCCATAATGACTCCTCTTGGGCCAATCAAAGTGCTTATTTAAGCAGCTTCATTCACCTTACCAGACTATATCTACCCCCCACCATGTCCTGGCATGCTGTCATGCCTGCCTACTGGGTTGATGGTGAGCGAAGCTTAGGCAGCTCTCTGGTAAGGTTATTAGCATTCCCCGGGGATGGAATCCTGAGCCCTCTCTTTTCTGCAGCTTCTGGTTGAATGAATGAGGGGGTTAACACCATCAATGGGCCCACAGCCAGCTCTGGCCTTACACCGGTCCTGTGGGATGGGACACCAGATGCCACAGCATCTCACTTGTTACACAATCATGGAAATAATTGGTGCGCCTGACTTGGGCGTGTAATTCCATTAGGGCAATAAAGAAGCCTTTATTATTCTCTGGAACAAATACAGAGTAGAACATGACAAGAGCTACAGTTTATACCAACCCATGAAATCACAAGCAGCTTAAGAAACTTGCCCATGGGTGACTTTAGGAAAATTTGGATGCAATCTATTCCAACTAAGATGAAAAATCACTGTAATAAAAGATTTTTCAGTTAGTTTACAGTTATCTTGTGATTTTCTGTGGCATCACCATATTCCTACAGGGACTTCAGTTTGCTATACCATCAATATGCAATCCATTTCAAAATTGACTGTATGATTAATATGGATTTTTTGGTTTTATGACAGTTGGTTTCATTGGTTTCTTGTCAGATGACTTTTTACAGCCTCATACAGACACAAATCGATACTGCCAGCCAGCGAATCTATTCAGCCATCTATTATTAAAAAATGTTCCAGGCATTCATGAGAGCAGGCTGTGAGTGATACTAAATAGATTAGGATGGGCCCTAATTCACATCTGTGTCTCATAAAAACAGACGACCGACGATGGTCTCCCCAAGGTAATGTTTCAATAACATACGGTAAAAACTACAGGAGCATCCTAGAGGCACCCTCCAGACGTTATAAAGAGAGCAGAGGGCAGTGTGATGATAGACCTGGCCTTGCTGTCTGGAAGTCTGCAGCTCCACAGAAAGTTTGTCATTATAAAGGCAGGCAGACATAAAAAAAAAATAATCAGGTTGTTACCAGGAATGTAGCCTACTCCTGGGTAAAATCCTAAAATGATTCCTCTAACTCAGTTTGCACCAGTTTTACTTCTCTGCTTAACAACAATACATTTTGCTCTTTAATGGTGACCCAATTAGTTAGTCAGAAACTGATCAAAGTTATATGCAAATGAGGTTTCCCCTGTACCTTGTGACCATCACCATGTGTTAAGTCTGCCTTTTTACTCACAACTGCACCACTTAACTGAGACTATTCTATGAAGCTGCAAAGATGCGTGGCTTCATACATAGCTATCACTTTCCTGTGCATCCCTAAACCGCCTTGTTGATCTGACAGCACCTTGCAGAAGTGGTTTGCAACCAGCCACACTCATTCAATTAGAGCAGGTGCAGTCTATCTGGAACAATCCATGTTGTACATTTTATTTTGTCCATTCCCAAAAGCCTCTCTGGGCGCTTCGCAGCCCGGCAGCAAAACACTAGTGGCGAAATCTCACGTTGCTCACAGCAAATTGATGATAAACTGTTTTACCTGGCATTTAGCAGCTGAAGAAGGGAGGCTCTCTCTCCCTCTCTCTCTCTTTACCGCAGCTCTATACTCACACAAGCTGACCACGGCGGCTTTTTTAGAGGAAGCACAGCTCGTAAAAAAAAAGCAGTTTTAGGGCTCCTTAAAGATGTTCCTGGAGAGCGGAGAGGACGGCTGTCAGCCCGGGTATCTGCGGGAGAAAACAGCCCCGTTCAGGTTGGGAGGAAGCGGCGGCAGCCTGCAGACTTCGGAGCGCCAAGCCTGTCTGAGCGCTCAGCGGGGGGAGTGCAGCTCCTCGGCCGGACACGAGGTGGCGGTGTAGCACACCAAATCCCTGATAGTGGTGCCCAGTGGTGAGGGTGCTCCATGTACTGTAGCGTCTGGGAACCAGCTAGATACAGTCAGAGAGGTGCCCTGCCATGCTAAACGAATCATGGGATTAAAAAGGAAAACGATCCCACCAGTATAACATGAAGATTTTATTAACTCTTTCATGCATGGTGTTGTTATTTTAACTCCATTCTGGTTTACTATATCATGGTTATGTTCTCCAAGTCATTTGAGGACAGTGTCAGTTGAGTGATTGCAACATTCTAACAGTGGTTACTCTCCTGTTTTCCAAATATTTATTGCTTGATGACCTCATCTATCCAAGATGGGCTTAATGCCTCAGGCATATCTGTGAAAAACTTTTAATCAAGGAGGTAAATCAAGGTTAATAGTAAAATAGTATGTACAGTAAAGTATGATTAACAAGTTTATGTTTTATAATTTAAAATTTAGAGTAAATTTTTATACACCAAAAACAACTGTCCCCATATGTGGACATCATGATTTCTGTAACCTGCTAGTATATCTATTCTATACTTTTGATTGCTTTGCGGTCTTTATGAGAAATAAGAGTATTGTAAGTAAGTATTGTACTCACATACTGTAAAGAAATCACTTTTAACTAGAACTATGTAATATGTTACATGTTGGATGTTGACATGAAAAACTGAGATGATTCAACATGAAGTTAGATAAGGATGACAATATGCTACTGGGTTTCCGCATACATGTAACTACAGTACACCATGAGTGTATTTCCTCTAAAATATGTGTTTTATTGTTCATTCTCAACTATTGCACTTAAATACATAGCATAACATGAAATAAAAAAAACATAATATTCCATATTTTCAGGTGGGGCATTTTACTCCTTTGTTGCATGCTGTCCTCATACATGGACAATTAAATAATTAAAAAATAAAACTTTCAAATGGATTTGTATTTTAGCCCAATTTTGAGTAATAAAAAGAATGTTTAAAAAAGCTATCATTTTTTTTTAATAATTCATGCGTGGGAGGGTTAAAATAATGAGTTGCCTACCTCAACACTGATGTAACTTTACATCTTTAACCGGCATATCCATCGTGATCAGTGTTCATCACAGCAATCTTTTCTTAATTGATTTTACGCACTGTAATATAGTGTTTGTTAATTTTATGGATTTGTTGCTACACTGTTATTTCATTCCATCTTGTAAGGTGATTTTGAGTGTTTTGAAAGGCACCTATACATAAAATGTATTATAATAATTATAACAGTTCAACTAAATGTATAGGGCTTTGCAAATAGTTTGCAGAGTCTGATAACATGTATTTAAACATAACTGTATTGGCTGTTGATGGAAAGTGGTGGTGCTGTTTATTTTATGGCGCATTTTCAATTGAGCAGTTTAACAATAAATTGTCAAACGGTTTTGTGTCATTCACTTTTGAATTGGTCGACAAGTCATTTCAATTTCTTTACATCTTTGTGTTACCTCTGGCCTAGGGGAACTCCGAAGCAAAGGCCCATCCCACAGTCAAATCATACTGTACCATTCAATTAAACTACTGGCTACAAATTCACAAGCAAAACTGTGTTGTTCAGCAGGGGAGATAATTAAAGGCCATGCAGCCAATCAGCAGTCAGACCAAGCCAATCAGAACTCTGGACACACCTATTTGTTATTCAGTAGAATCTCACACAGGTAGAAAAAGAAACAACCCTATTCCCTTTCTTATTGTCAAGTTCATCCTGTTTGTCTTACTGCCGCCTGGTCTTGCTATGGTCCACGTTATTTGTTGGATTTTCTGTTATCTTTAACCTGAACCTGCCTGCTGCCTGTTTGTTGCTTGCCAGTCTGTGTACCGTCTACCTGCCTTTACTTGCATGTAAGCTAATTTATGCAAGTTAAAATCCTTTAACTGCAACTTATCTGCCTGTTTTGTCTGCATTTGGGTCCATTCCCCATCGCCTTGGCAAGTCCACCCTGGCGGTAAGTATTGATAAAATAGTCAATTTTCCTTTAATAAACGAAAATACTTTACTATTCAAAAGACTTAATATGTTTGGTTAGCATAAAATGCTAAAAGGGAGTAATGTAATGGGAATTCCAAACATATTGCATGTAACCCTGGACTCAGGGAGACTCATCTGTGATGTGGCACTGAATCTGTGTAAACGTAACAGTCAAAATCTCTCTGTTCTCTGTCTGTTCAGGGACAACGTGTCTCTGTGGGATGATATGATTGACCCTAAAGCTAGATAAATAACAGGCTCACGGAGCTCTCCTCACTCATTCGAGCATACATGTATGTTATGTGTTTTACTCCGAGTCCTTCTGCAGAAGACTTAAATAAAACTCACAGAAAGACAAGTGTTTGCCTGAGCTGTTTATTTAAACATGCAATTCCCACCACAGCAGCTTGATAAAGTACTAATCTTTTTGTGAGTGAATCTGGTTTCCATAGAAACCACCTTGATATATACAAAGACTTGGAATTGTGGTTTCCAACAAGATTGGATTTTCCCAGATGTGACACACATACACACTTGCACATCTCTCTCTTTCCTCTACACACACCTGCCTGGCCTAGCCTTCCAGTCTCTGTTGCCCTGATTAAATCAGGAAACAAAAGTGCTCACCAATGATTTCTGCATTTACAAACATGGCAGATGGATAAAATTCAGGGATCTCATAAATGCTGAAAGGGGAGGGGGGGGGGGGGGTATTTGGCACATTCCCATCATCAAGCATTTGTGTGATTTCAATACATCTTGTAATTACAAACTTTATGGATTGCGTGGCAACCGTCACCGTCATCTCATGTCTGCCCATGAAGAAACCAGTGTGTGTGTCTGTCTGCCAGCCAATCAAATTAACTATGATGATCTACTACTTCCTCCTGTTAGAGTAACATTTGCTAAAAACTACAGTGCCTTTGCAATTTCAGGAAAATAACAGATCCTTTTCAAAAAGAAAACGTCATGTTTATGGGATGTTTTTTAAAGATTTAAGACTTCAGTGAGAACAAATGGGCTTGGGGCTGAGCGCTGTAGACAGGGTGGGGGAAGTCAAAGTATTACATTTAAATGGACTAACACATTGTTTGCTGTTTTTATGGGATTTGTTGACAAGAAAAATATTAAATGTCACCAGCATTATCCTTTAAATGTAGGCCATTAGGCCATATGCAGGCATGTAGTTTTTGCTTCTACACATTTTACTTTAGTTGCAATAGATTTAGATTGGAGAACACTCCTAATCCATAACTCTGACATGATTCCTTTGCTGGTATCAATGAATCTGTCCTCATTAGTCTTAAAACCTGGTCTGCTCTTACAAATGTGTCCCTACACATCACATCCTGACTTATAGACGCATAGTACTTATATTTGTCCTGTGCATGCTCAGTTGTGTTTCATGAATGAATTTGCGTAGATGTAACCCCTCCCTGTGACTTCAGATGCAAAGACAAGTGTGGGTTTTTTAACAAAAACATTGCCTAGTGCAACAAACCACTGATTTGAAATTACTATAATAAATTCTAGACAAATACTCACAAGATGTACTACAGGAAACCGCTCAGTAGTACTTATCTGTTAACCCATTATCCAATCACAATGAATACACTTAGAAGAGGTTGGAAGGAGTACTGACCACTTTCCAATCTGTCTGCCTCATCAGTTTTGCTGCTAATTTAAACCAGGAGTGCTTTTTTTTTTTAAGCTCATTAAGTCTGGTACCTACCATCTCTTCTCACCTATAAAATTTATTTAAGGTCTGCTACTGAATAATAAATCATAGTAAACATGTAGCACAGTAAAGAGTAACAATATTCGAAAGTGTACTCATAATGCAAAGTGAGCTGGCAGAGAAGGCTGAAATCAGTGAGACTCATTAGGCAGGATTGGGATTCTGGGACTTTGTGAGGCATGACACATGAGGTTATTTATCTTGGTCTCACAATTGTTTCTTGATTAGCTATGTGAAATATTACCTGCAGGGTTTGGCAAGACTTGCTCAGTCTGCTAAATTAGTGATAATCTCTGTGTCTCAGACACCGTTCAATAATCCCCCGAGAGAAGGACTTTAACCCGTTGCTTTAGTCAAAGGAAAGTGTATGGAGAGCAAAACATTTTCAAAAGGGACTAATGGTTCCAGTTCCCCAAGGACACCTGATTTATCTTCAGTGTTTTAGCATTCACCAATAAAGCATGTAAATGCTCTTTTTTTTTTTTTTAAAGAAGTTGTTCTTTCCTTTCATTTTGTGCAGTTTTCAAACACAAACCCTGATAACCACAAAACAAGTAGAACTCTCTGGCAACGCTGACTGGGGTTGCTCGGATAATAAACCTCCACAAATTCAATAAAGAGCAGGACAGAGCACAACCAGCTTCCACATAGTGGGGAAATACTCCATTGTGAATGCGATAGTTGTTAACAGGGCTTTTATTAACGTAACATGTAAGTAATAAAAAATTCAACAAAGTAATTAAAGATCTGTTCCTTTGCATTGGAAGTAACACTAAGAATGTAGATGGTAAACTAGTTTAGCCGGACATGCTAAAGGTTTCAGCTTGTGTTGGAGCACTTGTGTTTTTGGCTTTGGAAAGGCTAAAAAAGCCTCTAAATTTTATATTTTGAATATTACTCTTACTTGAGCAGAAATCCAAAGCCTGACAGGCCTGCCATGGCTATGTATAGTTGCCAAGTCATGATTGCTCAGTGACTGTTTGGGGGAGAGGGTGACATAAAGGCAAAATTCCAAGTCAAATAAGTGAAAATGGTTCCATTAAACATATACATGGGCCCAAAATTGCAAATTTTTTTGCAGTCTTACAGTTCTGTACCTTTTTTTAACTTGTTTGAAATGACCTGCAAGGGTTTATGTTTTCTTTTTCACACATTGAATGCAGCGTGACAAAAGTCAGATGAAATTGCTTCCATTATCATTTATTAA
>NC_060165.1:4894357-4968774 GCF_021292245.1 Micropterus dolomieu | reverse complement strand
AAATCGGGGTTCAGTATCTTGCCCAAGGACACTTCGACACGCAACCAGGGAGCCAGGGATCGAACCGCCGACCTTCCGATTAACAGCCAACCCGCTCTACCTCCTGAGCCACAGCTGCCAACACAAAGTTTCAGCTTGTGTTGGAGCACTTGTGTTTTTGGCTTTGGAAAGGCTAAAAAAGCCTCTAAATTTTATATTTTGAATATTACTCTTACTTGAGCAGAAATCCAAAGCCTGACAGGCCTGCCATGGCTATGTATAGTTGCCAAGTCATGATTGCTCAGTGACTGTTTGGGGGAGAGGGTGACATAAAGGCAAAATTCCAAGTCAAATAAGTGAAAATGGTTCCATTAAACATATACGTGGGCCCAAAATTGCAAATTTTTTTGCAGTCTTACAGTTCTGTACCTTTTTTTAACATGTTTGAAATGACCTGCAAGGGTTTATGTTTTCTTTTTCACACATTGAATGCAGCGTGACAAAAGTCAGATGAAATTGCTTCCATTATCATTTATTAACAGTGGCAAGTATGCCAACTGGCAGGTAAATGTTATACAAGCTTATACAGTGCATCCGGAAAGTATTCACAGCGCTTCACTTTTTCCACATTTTGTTATGTTACAGCCTTATTCAAAAATGGATGAAATTCTTATTTTCCTATAAATTCTACAAACAATACCTCATTACATGAAACATGAAATAAGTTTATTTAAAATCTTTGGGAATTTATTTAAAATGAAATAAAATTGACCCATTATATTCAATTTGTTATATTTAGTAGATTGAATAGCTGCAGTGCCATTTAAATGATCACTTCATAAAGCGCACCGTGATTTAAACACCACTGCAAATAGCCATTCCTTCTAATATAAAATCAATACATAGCCTAATAATAGTCCTTTCTCTCTCACACATGCAAAAATCACGTCTATTGACCCGCAACAGAACAATAATGAGGTGGTCATCCTAGTTAAAGGTGCGCTGATGTCAAACTGGCATTTACAGAACAGTTTCATTTGATCTTCTAAACTACTGAATTTACAATCTGAATGAGAAGGAGGAAACATACTGTACCTGAAACTTGAACCCAATAGAAAGGGAAACCAACAAGGATGGATAAATATTAGGCTACTAATATTAAAGTTATCAAAATGCAACAAAAAAACACCTCATTAAGTGATTTGTGCAAACCATCACACCAGTGTTCTTTTACATTCAGAGACCTCCAGCAGCCATGATTCAACAAAGACATTTCTAAGGCCAATGATACTTAGGCCTTAGAAATGTCTTGGGTAATGGACATTTTTATGCCTTCATTACAAGCTGGCGGAATACGAAGTGATGTCACGAGTGTATGAGTCTACTTTTCAGCATACTGTAAAAAGGTAATCAGTGTTGAGATGTTTGCTAGCAATAGTGTCATCTAAGCAACCCCTCTATACATCTATCACATCACTGATTGCAATGTGTTATGTTTGTATTTGCAACTTGAATTAACATGTTTTTCCATATTAGGACATCCAGATAGAGATCACATTAATACCAGGTGTAAACTGGGTCATAACGATAATACCTGTTCTGTGTGATGGGCTACATTGATTACATACTTTACAGGTAGATTATTTTCAGTGTCAGTATTTGTTTGTTATTTGCATAGCAATTACATCAGAGTTATGGGATGGTTTAGGTTGGGCAACTAAAACTAAAGCTAACACTGATTGCTGGTATCAAACTAGTCCTAAACACGGACTACTTACTAAATTGCTGGAGTACCCCTTAAGAAAATCAACATATCTTCAGCAGAAATGCATAGTGCAATCAAGCTTACAGATGTCATATTATCATGTTTATAAAAAAAAAAAAAAACCCCAACAAAATAAAATCATGACCTTTTCTGTCATAGCTGACTGCCAACCATAAAACATCCTAGAAAGGTGGTGTGGTATGTTTTTTTCCTTTAAGCACACAATGTACACATCGTGACACACAAGCAGGAAGGAAACAAGACAAATGTAGGCTTTTGCTATTGAGTAGTTAGTATTAGCCGTGGAGCTTTAGATTGCTTTCTCTTATGCCGCATTCAGACCAACCGCGAATTTTCGTCTCGTGCGAGTACATTCGCTGCAAGTGTTCACACACAACGCGAGAAGGCGATTTTAACACGATAACGTAAATAAACACAACTCGCCTTTACTACAACTGTATGAACCAAAAGTAAACATTTTGCTGTGATTAAATAGCAATAAACTTATTAAACTGACGCCGAAATAACTACAACATGATGCAGATTTGTTAAACATATGAATTCATGCTTTGTCAGGTCTGTCAGCAAGACAGCAGGACAACAACTTCTAAAATGTTTGTTTTCTGAATGGAGTTTGGATCGATCAGGGCTAGGCTATTCTAACTTGGTCACAGTAAAGTACAATGATAGCTGGAATAAAGTTCCAGACACGTTTTCTGAACTCACCAGGTAGTTCAACCTCCTTGCTTTTTTTTCTCCCAGCAATGTCCAGTTTTGTCCAGTTTTTATATAAATATGAAGTCATAGTACGACAGAGCAAATAACGCTAACAACACTGGAACCGGATGTGCACAGAATCTAGCTGCTGAGAAGCTCCAGTGAAGATGAATCAACGTTGAAATCCCAAAAACTAAAGTAAAAAGGTAATTTCATAAAAGCAGTTAACTCCGAGCTCCTCCCCCCAGTAAACGGCGTAGTTGTCAGAGCAGAATCCGACCAACTACGTGTGTTTATTTGTCCAATGGTTGTAGCGCTGCTCCCTGCTCCTCTCCCCCACGTTTAGCAGCTCTCAGCCGGCCAGCAGATTTTCAATCCCCCCGCTCTGCCTGGTCCTCTCCACGCAACGCTCTGAAGCCTCTGTGACGTACGGACAATCTCAACACTGATAGGCTATCGCGACTCAGCGTCATGCGACTTCTTCGCTTCGCGCTGCCCGACAATCGCGGCTCTACGCGTCTTTGCATTGACTTTCTAAACTCACCGCCCAGAACGCTTGTTTCACTTTTGGTCTGAAAGCACCATTACACTTCTATCTCCTCTTCCCTCTTGTTTTTGAGTGATATACAGTGAAATTTAAAAGTCATCAGCACAACCATGCTTGGGAGCTTGGCAGGGATGTTTGAGTTGATACAGCCTGTATTAGAACTGTGGTGTTCTGTTCATGTGGGCTCACACTGGCTCACCAGAGAGTGAGCATGCCAAGTCCTTCACCTTCTCCTCCTCCTCTCCTTCCTCCTACACCACCTCTTCCACAGCTTGAGACACATACACCACAACGTACTATCTTGGGGAAACTGGAACATTTCTATGAGTAAACAAGATTTGGTAGTAGAGTCATGGCAGGTCCGGATTATTTTGAAGACCGCTTTATTTCATGATCAATTCTGTTTGTGTGTACACATCTCATAAGGGTCAAATGTTGTACAAAGAATATCCGGTCACTTTCTTGATGGTGTTTCTCTGTGCCCTCGCTCTCCCCTCCTTTTACTTTGTCTCTAAGTGAGTTTTCCTCCTGTCTCTCTAAACAAACTCATAAATCCTCCATTACGTTATCCTGCATTTTAATGAAGTTCTTAGAAAGTCTACTGTGGGTCTGATTTCTCTTTACTTGCTATCTCTTATTTTCTGTTCTTCTCTTTCTCTGGTTTTCAATTCAGTTAGTTTTATATATACACACACACTATGACTTTTAATTGAATAAGAAGTTAGGACACCCTATCAAGCTGTCAACACATCAAAAGCAAATTCAGAAAAAGAAATTATAACTGTGGAAATTATGATTCCCAGTAAACCTTTTCCAAAAGTACAGTGGCTTTTTCTGAAGTATTAAATATTTGAGTTATAGGAAGTGGATGAATG
Source organism: Micropterus dolomieu (assembly GCF_021292245.1). Classification (NCBI taxonomy): domain Eukaryota; kingdom Metazoa; phylum Chordata; class Actinopteri; order Centrarchiformes; family Centrarchidae; genus Micropterus; species Micropterus dolomieu. Next base: position 4,964,891 of record NC_060165.1, on the reverse strand, counting down.
TTAATGGGTTATCAACTATGTTGTATCTTGAAATATGGCCCAATGTCCCTCTGGATTTTTCCCATCCATGGCAGCACGTTTATACGACATGCAACCTTGGACACAGAAGTACGATATTATCCTTCCGATGTCAGCAGAAAATGGCCACCGTGTGAATGTGGTGAATAGAGGGTTTGCAGGAGCTGCACTCTGAGGTGTTTCAAGATATACTGCACTCTGCTTGATGTCAAAAAAACAGTTTTGGTGAACTACCCAAAGCCTTACAAAAGCCGCTGCCATTTGCCATGAAGCCACGAGTGGATGCAGAATTGGACAGACTGGAGGACAACATATTCACGCCAGTTAAACATAATGAGTGGGCACCTGCTGGAAATAAAAGGACAACAGCATCCGGTTTTGTGGAAATTACAAACTGACAGTGAATCAGGCTGCCACTACCGAGACATACCCCTCAGATTGAGGAACACTATTCTCAAAGACTGACCTTGCCTCAGCATACACTTTTTGATGAGTCAAAGAAGCTGTTGACCATGAACACACAGAGCGTTATTTGTCTACAACAGACTGGCTTTTGGTGTGAGTTCAGCATCATTCATCTTTTCTTGAAAGATTCTGATATCATGGTTTATCCAAACAACCTGCTCGTCACAGGAATAAATGCACAGGAACACAGAAGTTGCTGCGAAGGCGGCAGGAGAGCTGATTGAGAGTCAAAAAGTCAAGTGTGAGTTTGCAAAAAACTCAAAACTTCATGTGTTGAACAACTGGGACATCCAACCATCCTTCCCCAGACAAAATCAAAGCAATCAAAGATCCACCAGCCCCCATATGTGTGAACGAGATGAGAGATTTCCTGGGTCTAGTGAATTACTATGGGAGATTCATGCCTAACCAAAGCACTGTGCTTGGTCCTCAGGCTACTGAATGACTAGATGCCATAGGAGTGGAGAAGGTGAGAGAAAAAGGCTTTTCACGAGTGCAAGGAATTGCTGACAAATGAAAAGATCCTGGTGCACTGTGATCCAGATGCACCCCTCAGACTGGCTTGTGATTTGGTGGCAGACAGCATCGGAGCCATCATTCAACATCAAATGCCAACAGGTGAAGAGTGCCTTATTGTTTTATCCTCACGGACACTGTCCCCTGCTGAGTTTAAAAGTTTCACCAGTACCTGTGGAGAAGATAATTCAAGCTTGTGACAGACCATTAATCCCTGCTAATACTATTTTAAGAACACAAGTCATGGCTGCAACCTGAATACGTGTGCATATATATATATATATATGCTAGAGCCAATCCCAGCTGACATCGGGCGTAGGGCGGGGTACACCCTGGACAGTCCATCACAGGACCACACATAGACAAACAACCAGTCACACACACACACACACACCTAAGGACAATTTAGATTCCCCAATTAACCTAGGCCGCATGTCTTTGGACAAGCCAGAGCACCCGGAGAGAACCCACGCAGAACCTGCAAACTCCACACAGATAGGGGACAGCATGGGGTGGACACAGCTGGGTCCCCATATTTTTTCCAATATCAAATAAATATATAATAGCACCTGTCTGCCGGTCTCTAATAAACAGGCCACCTCCTCAAGGTCTGGGAGCGGTTTAGAAAGTGGACATGGCCACTTTTGGGCTGGCCCCCTCCTAAAAGGTCTGGGGGCAACCCAAAATAGGACCAACATCAGACAAAATAGAGTTAACAGGACAGTATCCGACAAAGTTCAGGACAGAGACACGGACATCACTTACAGGAGACAAGGAGCCTGGGAAGTGAAGAACAGGGCCGGGCAGAGCAGGAGAGCTCAGGCAGATCTTGAGGGCGGCGATGAGACTGGAGGTCAGGAAAGGCACCTGGCACCAAAAGATTCAGCTGCAGGTTGGCACAGGCCCATGAATAAGAGATTATGCCTGGAGGCTGGCATCAGGCGGCAGGAGTGCAGAGCAGGAGTATTGACTTACAGACACATGCTGGGTCTGGCAAAATACTAAATGCTAATATGCTGGTGGTGGATCCTCCAGGTGACTTCAGCGTGGATTTGAGGAGCGCAGTGGGACAGAGCGTCTACGGACTGGTTATAATATGCTTTGAGAATGAAGTAGCTCAAAACTTGCGGAATGCTGTCCAGACATGTGAGGACAACACCAACCTCACTGAACTCACTCTTCAGATGAAGTTAAAAACATTTTAACAGTGTGTTGCACCTCCATGTGCCTTTGTGATATTTTTTTCTACTGCTGAAGTGTCTCTTTCCATCCCTGCTCATTTGAAGCATAATAGATGTTTTGTACATAGTTGTACGTCCCTGCAATTTACCATTATGGGCAAATAACAACAAATCTTTTTCTTTTCTTTAAGGTTTGGATTTGGTGTGCCATCTATGCAACATTAATGTCTTTTGCCAGTTACATGCCTGTTTAAATGATGAACTGCACTACCTGTGGGTGTTTTTAAGAGATGGTAACAGATGTTTTATACTACAATGCTACAATTTTGTGGCCTGTGCTACAAAACGTTCAGCCTCTGGAGCACCAGTGCAATGTGAAAAATAGTTAGCCTTAACCTCTCCCCCTCTTTCTCCTGCCTTGCTGCCCTCTCCTCAGTTTAACCCCCATCCTTCTTCTTTACCCACTTCCTTATGCCTTGGTGCTGCATCTGATTTCATGCTTGAGTCCTTTTTTCTTGTACCACCAGCACACAATCCAGTATTCCATTTAAATTTGGAGCGTCATTTCATCACAACTTCTCATCTCACATTCATTCTTCACCTGGTGTGCAGCTTCATGATCAATACAGGCGAAGGAGATGCAATAAGAAGCTTTATTAATTCTCCTCTGGTACTGTCACTCCTCTCTCTCTCCCTGCCCTACACACACAAACCCAACTACCTTTCAGCCTTCCTGCTCCAGTTCCATCTTTGTGCCCTCACTTTACGACTGAATGCCATGTGTGATCCCTACCAGAAGCTATTAAGTGCAAAACAATATCCCCTTTATGACCCATTAACATTACCAAACACTGCACCCCTGTGACACAGATAAAACAATGGTGTATTGACAACAGTTATTTTTAATGATGCACAAATTTTTTGATATGCAAAGCATACCTCAAGGTCTCAGAAATGAAAAGTTAATTTGACAATTAATGCGCAGAAAGACAATACATTTTTTGTTCTAAACAACTGCACTTTGGTGAAAAATACTAATACTACCATTGGCCTTTGCCTCCCTGTAGGCTTATATTTTCAGTAGTCTGCTGGAAAAACGATTAGTATCTTAGCAATTATCAGATCCCGATGAAAGCTGTAGGTACAATTACATCTACTGAATAAAGTGTGTGAACTTATCTATTAGCAACCAAGCTAAATTAAGTCGTTAGCAAGCTTTTGAGTTTAATTTCCCTCTTCAGTAACTTAAATAGCTAACTACTAATTTTACTCTTCTTTGGTTTGCTGCCGTGTTGTGGGGTATCCACCATAGCACCATGGTACAATGTACCCCTAAATCCAAAGTTACTCGAGACAAGATTGAGCAGATCTTTGAGATCTGAATGAATGTAGCGGAGACACACTTGGGAGGACCAGCGGCCCGTGATTTGTACTCTGGGATGACATTGCAGGAGACCGAGGTGTCGGCTCCAACCCTGAAGGAACGGACAGGAGAAGTGCCGGATAATGAGTGTATGTGGCGCAAATTCTGGTGGGAACAGAATTGAGTAGCCACAGCCAAATCAGAGATGAAGAGAGTTTGTCTTGGTTATGCTCTGGAATTGAACAAAGTTTGGTTTTTGAAAGGGTTCAGCGATGATTGGAGTTTGAAGTAAAAGTCGGGGTAAGCTGATGGATTGATTGGTTTTAGTTCGCTTTCAGTGAAATACCATGGTGTCAGCTGAGAAATTAAAAGTCTTAAATGCGGTCATGAGAGTTAGAGATTTCCAGATATCAGAGGTCTGAGCAACAAGTATCCCTAGCTGATGATGTAGATGCAGAGTGACGGCAAGTCTGGGTTAAGAGGAAGGCTGCAAGGATTTGGGGCTAGCTCTTGATGTAGAAGGCCTCTGAGACATAAATTATCTGTGGATGTTTAGAGGTAAGGCCAGGGCTGCCAGTTGGGAGTTAGAAGAAAAGGTTATTGCTGCTACGGCAAACTTTGATGGTATGCATTTGATAGCAATCATGGAATGGGCGTAGGAAATGAAAATGGTCAAGGTGAAAGGATCAAACAACAAGAAGGTTATGGTGTACTGGTCGTGGGTTGAGGGTGCTATACTGTTAATGATCAGGGTTATTAGGGCAGGATTTAAATGTTGAACATCAGCACCAAAATTGGAGGAACTGGTGTTTGGTTGGTATCTGCATGGGGGGGACCAAGCTTCTGAGCTTCTGGAATGCAAAATGAAAAAGCGAGTCAGCAATGGCATTGAAATGACCAGGTACGTGAGCTACGTGAAGAACATATTGGTGAGTAACGCAGTGCCAGTTTAGGTGGCTCATGAACGGCATGATGTATGGGGGATTGGAGTGACCTTTGTTGATTATCTTGATGACTGCTAGGTTGTCAGAGTATACCCCTGACATTTTTATATGCATTTCCAGTTATTGAGTTTTTATAGTAGTTTTGCGGTTGTAAACATTACTGTTGCCATTAAAATGTAAATCTATTCCAATACTGTTCTGAATTTAATGATAATTTTAAAAAAGGGCTGATGAATAGGCTATAAGTCAGATGAATAAGTATCAGTATTGGTGCAAGTGCAGTATCAGTAAGCCTGTTTTACCAATTTTGTTATAATTATTTTAAGGCACAAGGCTTATATTAAAGAGGTCATATTATGCTTTTTGGCTTTTCCCCTCTCCTTTATTGAGTTACGTACCTTTTTTGTGCATGTAATAGGTTTGCAAAGTGAAAAAGCCCAAAGTCCACCCCAAAGTGAGTTCCCATCTCCCACAGAAAACTCTGCTCTGAACTGCTTGAAAACAGCTTGTTTGTAGTCCAGCCCCCCCCCCCCAAAAAAAGCAAAACTGTAGTTAAAACGGAGCGTTCAACACAGGGTGAAAAGAGGAGCTGCAGCAATGTGCAGTATGACAAAAAATATGGTGTTTTTTGAAAATAAAACCATGCAAACCTGTTCTGGTATAACCCCTAAATAAGATTTTGAACCTGAAAACCTTTAAGTTACCGTAAATAATCCTAGTTCAAGTGAAAATGTTTTAGTCAAATTACTTAAAAAGATTACAACTCTCGACAGCAAGAACGAAGTGAACAGAGCACCTTTGTTTATCTAAGTAACATTAGCTGTTAGTGTTAGCAGCTAAAGTTACTTCTGCGAGCGACACACAGCAACATACAACTGTGTATGCTCTCTTTGCATCTTTCTTGTAAAATACATCCAACAACCCACAACAAGCACATTGTGGCAAACCCCACTTACCGGCGGAATCAAAGGTAAGCTAACTGTGTCTGAACGGGAGGGCTCGTCATGGATGAGGTCATCAGGTGAAAGGTCATCATGTGGGTCAGTTTATTTACTGCAAAATTATTAATTCACTTCACTAATAGTTTGATTGGGCAGGCCTTCACAAAGGCCTTCACAAATTTAAAAAATAAATAAATTAAGGACATTTTGCGTTGACAAAAGAGCACTTTGGGCAAATGCGCAGGTGCTAAAGCACCCAGCGCACCCCCCTCTGCACGTGTCTGTTAAAGAGCACTTCATTTGAATCAAACCTCTAAATGCTAAGGGGGTAGCTTCTAATCTGTTAACTCAACCAGTCTTTTGATGATTTAGTGAGAAGGTCCATATCTGCAGCTGCAGTTAAATGTCTGCTTCAATTTACATCAAAACCACACAGGAGCTAAGGATTAAAGTTCAGCCGTGTTTAATGAAATCTGCCTCAGGTCTTATGTATGATACCTGCACAAGTGATGTAGAGTCATGCACCCCGGTGACTGTCACAGGTAGAGTCATGCCTACATGAAAGGGAGCCACTCATCTCAATTTAAAACATTTTCAATTCTCAACATCAAAAGTCAGGTCGGCATTTTTCAGTTAACCTCCCCAGAATGTGTTTCACGGTAGCTGCAGTGTTCATGTTCATACATGTACTTCCACTGTAGCAACAACATGATATGAAAGCATTAACAATTTCGCCAGAGGTGAAGGCTCTTGGATGAAAACTTCTGAATTGTGGTGCACATAAAAAATTGGGTGTGATTTTCCTGCCCTCACACACACACATTCCAAATTTGCACCAAATTCATTTTGACTCAACCTTTAACAGAGTCTGTACAAAAAGCAAACATTTAACATAACACAGCCGGGTCGATTCAGCCATTCTCCCAGGAAGGGAGTGGAACTATGCTTTAGAGGTTGTTCAAAAATTATTTCACACTGAAGCAACTCAATACAGGGTCAAACTGTAAGGAACATGGCAGTACTGAATGGGGATGTAAGATTCACCAATTTGCATCAGTGCACCGGCAGAAAAGTTCAAGATGCAATTGCCCCGATAAAAATAGTGTTCGCTGGTTACGGTTTGGGATGAACTCTTGATGCATCATTTCTCACATCTTTGCAGTAAAATCCAATTTATTTAAATACAATTATTAATAGGGGCCATATTCCTCAATTATTTAGAAATGTGACCAATAATTCTTTATTGGATAGATTCCTCCTCTCTAAAGAGAACTGAAGAAGCCCCTCGAATGAGAGGCAAAGACGTCTTATAACTATGACCTGGATGACTGAGAATCTTGCAGATTGCATCAGCCTCAGTGATGGAGATGCACATGGGTAGTACAGATGTGTGGCCACTGTAGTTTCAGATCCTAACTTCTGCTCTCAAATGATGCAAACTATACACATTAAGCACAGCATGTACTGCAGTTCTTTATACTTATGGTTCTCTTTTTCTCATTGAGTCTTAAAATAGCAGTACCTAGAATTTGTAATTGTCTGTACATCTGCCCATGACCCCCTCTCACTGCATTGCAAATCAGAATCAGTTTTATTGCAAGGAATCATATGCCTAACTAGCCTGCTGCTTTTAATAAAGCTTATGTAATAGTGAAACAAATACTTTTGTGCGTTCATGGGAAGGGTTCGCCACATTGAGCGTCCACCGAAACCAATGAGGGCGGAGTGGTGGTGGGTTATTAAACCCCCCAGCGCTGAGTGAGCATTGGTGCTGGCTTGTTGACGGTGTCACACCCCTTGTTGCACGATGGAGGACCCTTTCTTCAAATATGAGTTACATGTCACTACGCCCATAAACATGTAGCTTTTTTTAATTCCGAAACTACACTAACATTTCTACCTCACCATACACAGGTTAACAACGCAGCCTAAAGGTTATATTGTGTTTAATTTAATTTTTTTAAAAAGCTCTCGTCTGAATCTTGTTCATCTCATATGAAAATCTTAAGCCAAAACAAGAGTAGCATAAAACGACTGAATAATAATAAACTATTACTACTATAATACGACTATGAATAATAGAACATGACAACTATATACATAGGGGCATCACTTAACAAGCAACAAAGGCATTAAAGAAAGAATAAATCTTTACACATTTTAACTATTTTAATTGCTTCACTATTCTTCAGACCATATAATGCTTCAATATAATGTAATATGTTTGATTTCTATTGTGAAATGTATTTGTGTTAGGACCATTTGTATTTTTGAATGTAATATTTTCCATATAAAAGATAACAAGGTTCAAAATATGAAGTCTTAAAAAATCACTATCGAACAAATACATGATAATATAATGTCTCTTTTTCATAGATTAACAGCTGAACCAATCAATGTCTTAAAGAAATATTATAAATCTAACCCAAATAATTTGGTACATTTACAATAATTAAATAAATGACAAATGGTTTCAGTTTCGTCATTGCAAAACACACGCTTTCCCTCAATATCATTCCTGAATCTTAATACAGCTGTTTGTTTGATAGACCTATGGTAGCAGTGAGTGGCCGTGAGGGTGACTCCGACCGGATTTCATCATGACGCAGGAGAAGTGCTGAGGGTCTAGTTTTGGAAAGGCTTTATAAGAGTCAGGAAAAGATCCTAGAGAGGGGTGTGCGACAGGACGGGTACCTACAGGAGACAAAACTCTTCTGAGCCTGAGAGAAAGCGACAGAAGCCTGAAGAACTCGGAGAAGAGAGTGCAACTACTCGGCTGGACACGAGGGGGCGGTGTTGTAACCCAAGTCCCTGATAGTGGCGGCCTATGGGAAGGGTTTTCCTTGTTTTGTAGGGTCTGGGACAGGCTTGGGACTGCCACAGTGGTCCTTGAGAGATGGGTTGCACTGCAAACAAGAAAAAAAAATAATATAACAGTGTTTTCAGGGGAATTAATCCAAATTCGTTTTTAACCTACAAATAACGGTCTTATTATCTAAGATTGACTGATATACTCATTTGTGTCATTCTCACAACACAGATTAGAAAGTAAAATAATTTCGTCAGCAAAATATTATTATTAACTTTGTGAGTGAGATGTGAATAATGCAAGTTTTAACAGCAATACCTGTATTTTGACGATTCAGTGTAAATCAACATTTGTGACAATTGTAGACTAAGACGTGCTTTTTATTTGCCCACTGGCCCCACATACACAACACAGAGGAGTGCTTAGCCCTATAAGAAGAAAAAAATACTAAGGGTGCAGGTGACCGAAATGGGGGTCCATATGTGTCTCTATCCATCCTAAGGCAAGGGATTTCCATGTCAGACATGGAAAAACCTACTCCTCCTCCCTCTACCTCCTCCTCACTACTCCTCCTTCCTCCTCCTAGAAGATGTTTCGTCCCACATCCAAGAGATTTCTTCAGTTCTGACTGACTGGTAGGGAAGCTTTTTGACCTCTGTGGGGTCGTTTGCCAGGATCGTCGATACCGCTGCATTGCAATGCAGTGAGGAATGCACACTTCCCAGGAAAGTTTGTAACACAAATGTAACCTCTTGGCTTCAGGTGAAGATGCCAATGATGGTCATTCAGACTTGGCCAAAACTACAGGTTAAGGACTGCAGCTGTGCTGTGAGATCAACTACGTATATTGACATTTAAAATGACAGATCACGGAGAACATTCAAAGCACCAAAATGTTAAATGTCATGTTCAAGTACACCCACAAAACATCTGTTAACACATTGTTGTCTGATCTGCATAGGCGTATTTATGCTTGTAAAACATAAAGACATGAAAGTTGTTCAACTATGTAATCAAGTAAATGTGTCTATGTACATTAATTAATAAGTAAAAATAATTACCTCCATAACATCAAAAGTAAAAGGACTAAGCCTGTTTACAAAACAAGAGCTAAAATACATTCACTCATTGAAACCTGGACACACCAAAGCATCACATTTACTTTTGACAGTATTGCTTGAAAAATGATAACCAAATATTTACAGATGAAAACTGTCGATCGACTAAGAAATTAATCTCACTATTGCCAACTCTACATATTTTGTCATAATGATGTGATAATAATAATTTACTCCAAACAGCTGAGCTATGACAAAAGTTACAAAAAAACATGTTATTTAAATGACGGGTTTTCTCCTTTGTCACTTTGTCAAGTATACAAGACAAGACAAGACCCCGTGTGATGAATGTCCTCTTTATGTGCCTGTGAGCATGTAAATGTAAATGCTCCATATTTGTATAGCGCCTTTCTAGTCTTTTACGCTACATTCACTCACTGAGCCTAAGTGCTCAAACAGAAACTAACATTCACACACTGGTGGAACAGCCACCAGGGACAAATTGGGGTATCTTGCCCCCAAGGACACTTCGACATGCAGCCTGGAGGAGCAGGGGATTGAACCGCCGACCTTTCCGATTAACGGGCAACCCGCTCCATCTCCTGAGCCACAGTGTGATCTGGTAAAAAAACAGAGAGAAGATTACTGGTGAACATTTGATATTATTTATTGTGGAATCTTAAACCAGCAGCTCTCTGGTTTGACAGGGAATCCCCCCACATCAGGTTTTTCTTTTTTTTTTTTTTTTTAAACACACTTTAGCAGGACAGCATCCCGGGCTTCCCAAACGTACTTCTGACTGATGTTAAATGCGTATTTTGATGCTGCAGCCTACACAGAGATTTTTACACCCCTTGAGCTCGAGCCAGGAGCCAAAAATTAGTTTCTGTTGTCTTGACCTCAACCCTCCATCTCAGTAGGGACAGAACTGCTACATTCCCACCTGTTTGGTTTATTTTTACACAAATATTTTATTTACATATTTTAAATAAAATCTATAAATCACATATATATATATATATATATATATATATATATATATATATGGGGCCAAGGACTGATGTGCAGCTATTTTTGCTGTGCCCTTTGCTGGGCAGAAATCTTGGCGGGCCTTGAGATAGAGCCAAGAACGACAAAAGCTATTTGTTCAATCAAAAGTTTATGTGTAATAAATAAAAGCAATTTCGGCTATGTTGGATGGGGGTTATGATATGACAGTATTATAGAATGAACCATTTTGAACCCTTCTGGGCTCTTTTATAGGATGCTTTACAAACTGACAGCAGCAGCAGGGTCTGAAGGGCAAACTGAAAAATGTGCTTTCATCAGAGAGGAATAAAGTTCTTGTAGGATTTATTATTATTATTATTGATCTTGTATCCATGCAGTTGGCATGTACGAAATTCTCTAAAAAAAAAATATAGAGAGCGAGACGGAGGGCTGATCTGATGGTTGTATAAGGTTTTTTTTGTTTAGAAAATAACTTTTATAAACTAATCTGACATGAGAAGAATCTCTTCAGCAAATTGACTACAGAAATCTTAATAAGGGGAGCTAGGCACACATTTAATATGTCTCTGTGCACGTTTTACTTTGTGTTGCTGCTTCCTTTATGTTACCATGACACCATTCAAGCTATTTGTCTAGACAAATGTTTCTAGTCCACAGTTGTGACTTTCACATAAAAATGACTCCTATATTTGACAGACATGATATGTTATATTGTCATCTCATTGATGTAAAGAGGTAGTTGTAGTTTTTAAAAGTGCAATATTTGGAATAGACCAATCAGGCTGACTGGTGTCATGTTTGTAAGGAACGTTTGGCATCACTATCAATTTAACATCCAGAAATTTGTTCTCTGTCCTGAAGGGTTTTTATTGGTTTGAACTCTTACATGAGAGAATATCACATGCATGTTAAATAAATCAAATGTACGGGGTGCCAGTTAGCTCACCTGGTGGAGCACGTGCACCATTTACAAGCGCACATATACCAGCATGGTATCCCCGCTCTCTCTCTCGCATTTCCTGTCTCTCTAATCAGCTGTTCTATTAAATAAAGGCAAACATTTTTTTAATCTTTCCATTTTCTACAATGCACTCTCCATTTTCCGAAAATTAAAGTAAATATTCTCCACAGGCTGACAGAACTCATAAATATATACATATTTAACATGTTTAAGAAAAAACAGCAATATAAAATAATGACCTTATCTGTCATAGCTGAGTTATCACATCCACTGCCATCAGGTCAGGGTAATGAACTGAAACAAATCCACAACAAATCAAGAAATAAAAGCAACAAGCTAAAAAAAAAAAAAATCAGCCCCATAGCACTTGCAAATTGTTAGAGCGTCATATTCATTTGAAACACTGCCAGTGAAGATGAGGAAATGAATTTATGGCATTATGTGGCTCCATTTGTTCCTTGTGTTGCTGAGCTCCATCTGTAATATCACAAAACTATTATTTGCAAGATTAATGAGGAAGTTGTGTTTTATGTTGTCCCTTTTCAGCACACAGATATTTATCACAATATACAAGCAACAAGGAAATGAGAGACAAATGCAGGCATACACTCCTGAAATTAAAGATTATATGAAAGATACGTTACTATTAATATCATTCGGGTAGTTCTTGGTATCTTTAGTAACCTTTTTAATTAACTAAAAGAAGATAACTTACTGTGTACAACAGGAATCATATGCAAGTAAATCTGTAAACTTAAGGGAACATTTTTTAGTCCATTCTGCTTTTCTAAACATGTTGCCAAGGTGTGGTCTGTTTTATATTAGACTCAGATTCATTCTTTATTGTCCTCAGTGGATGAAATTTGTTTTCACAATCTGTACAAACAGGGCAGGATTTAAGTTCTCTCAAAAATTGTGACCACCACCATCCATCCATCATCCAGTCAGCTTGAAAAAAAATCTGTTATTAAAATGAACATTTTAGAACACTGTACAGTCGTTTGACAGGCATGTGAGAGTTCATACAGTCTGTAAATCTGATGGGTCCTGAGATCTTGAATTACCAGATCATTTTACCTGTTCACACCATTAAAAATACTCCAATTAAACAATCTGAGCAGGATAACTACCCATTCAAATTATATTAAGGCTTAAAGTTATGCCTAATTCAGGCCGTGGCCACATTGGGTGACAGGTGGGAGCGCTGTGAGGTGGCTAGCTGCAGCAACCAAGCTGCGTTCCGCCCGCCTCAGCTCCACTTCTTTGCCCAATTTGGATTAGCCAGAGTCGGGCACTGTCTCCCACACTGAACTTCACAGTGGCTCTTCAGAAACTTGCAGGTGATGTCACGGACACTACGTCCATGTTTTACCAGTCTCTGGTCCACACTAATGTGGAGACATATGTGGTACACTGCACAGTGCCCAAAAAGTAGTTTCTGTTAAGGCAGAGGTAGCTGACTGGTAACTCTACATTTCAGTTGATGGGACTCTTGCTTTTAGGTTGGTTTAAAGTATATGTATGTGTCACCTACACTCATCCTCTCCTCCCACTCCTTCGTCTCGATACCCGAGTGCTCTGTTTTCCTCTCGCTTCTCTACCACAAGCCTAAATAGCACATGGCAGAGTTACATATATATACACACACACCTTTCACAGACTCACAATCAGGTACAAAATGTTGTTTGTTGCCTGCATTTCAATGAGATCCTAGGTTATTGGAAAGTGTGCTGGGGAGCTTCAGTTCATATCTGTTTTCTTTGTCCTCTCTCCCTGAATCCAGCAGTTAAATAATACATCTTTACCGCCCAGCCCGAGACTGATGGTTGAAGGTCGCAGGCACCGACAAGCCCCAAAGGCCACCACTGTCCTGGGTAGCTGATTGAGGTGCCTACGTGACTTGAGGCTGTGCAAAGCCTCGGGGACCAGTATATACCTGCATACGTACTGGAGGCTGTTCATCCATGAGCCATGAGACTGATGACTCCACCCACCCTCTGATGTCAGAGGCCATCTATTACATCCACAGAGGTTTAACTGTACTAAGTACATAACTATAACCAAACACACAATGCTCTGATCACAATAGTATGTGGTCCTGAATTCCAGGTCCAGGGGATAGCACTGTGGCCTCACAGCAAGAAGGTCCCAGGTTCAAACCCCGGTCATCCCGGCTTTTCTGTGTGGAGTTAGCATGTTCTTCCCGTGTCTGCATGGGTTTCCTCCGGGTGCTCCGGTTTCCCCACACTGATATAGATCTGGAGTTGGACCCCGAGCCCTGCATAGCGTCTGCCCACTGCTCCCTTGAGGGATGGGTTAAATGCTGAAAATGAATTTCGCAACATGTATATGTGACAATTGTTGCATGGTAACAATCAAAAATAACTTTGTCCCTTAACCATACATGTTTTTTTATGTCAACAATCGATCAAACAACTGTGACATGGAAGAAGTCGCATGTGGAGAAAAAACCCACAGAAAGTGATTTACAGAGCATTTTAACGTCCTTCAGCTCATTGTTGGGGCCGAGGCCATGCCTCCAGTGTTGTCTCGTGTACTCCCCTCCCCTGTGTTCAAAGTGCTGCTGTGTCTATGTTTTTGTGCGGGCATGGTCTCCTCTGGCACACCTGTCTGCTGTCAGCCCATCATCTCCCGGCCTACACACACCTTCCCCTCAGCGGTACATCTATCCAGGCTCAACTCCCACTCGTCGCCAGATCATTGCCTCTGCTGCAGTGGTAGTCTAGCTCAGTAGAGTTCAAGCGCTGACTAGGGTTTTTTTGTTGTTGGTCCTTAGTCCTGGCCTGTTGCTAACCACACCTTTCCCCAAACTCTATTAATCCAACCTAAAGATCAGAAGAAAGAACACATGCAATTTCATAACTATACCCATGAACACTTCAAAGCAATGTAAAATCCCTTTCTGAGTCAGAAGGTACTGACAGAACAGGGTCAATTTCTTGATCAATTTAATTGTTTCCTCTGGTGACACAATTTTATATCGAATTACACTGATCATATTTTTTTAAAATAATGGCGTGTTATTTTTTAATGTTACAAAAGAGTTCTGAGAAAATGAAGAGTTTGACTGTACAGCAGCACTTTGTGAAATATTCATAGATCTACACCTCCAATCTGTTCAGTGTTAATTATTAAGGAAAAAACACATTTTATCCTGTTTTCTCCCTGCTCCCTTTTGCTTGAATAGACAGAGGGCCCTAACTGGCCACTGGACATGACAGCAACAGTGTTGGGTATATATATTAAAATCCTCTTGACAGCCTCCAGCCATTTATCTGTTCTGAACAACACAGAGCGCATCTGCCTCCTGCTCTAAAATGTACAAAGGAACTTCAGGTTCCCTCTGAACATTGAAATGCAGGAGACGAATTCGCATAGTTGCTGTTAGACTCCCGAATCTACTTTCCCTGATAGCACCTATTATCATTTAATAGGCTGTTCCCAAACTGCTTCCTCAAGCCTTTAGCTTATCTGTTCTGCTCTCTCCGAGATAAATCACAGAGTCACCCTGAGTTCTGCTTTGAAGCACCGTTGGAATACAGACAGGTCACCTGGCAGCACAGGCCTGAAGTAAATGTTAAGCGTTTATACCCGAAGGGCCACACCCGAAGGCAGAGCAAAAAGCCTGCCATCATAGAGAGGGGTGAGACGTAATAATCACACAAATTGGGATAACAGCACACACTTTGAGACAGTCTCTCCATAAACGATTCATGGTGCAGCCCAATTCCTGCGTCAGAAAGGTGCGGGGGTTTCTGAAGTTGTCTGACAATCTGATAAGCTGTTCTGAAGAAGTGCAGTGGAAGGGTAAATGCACACTTAAAAGGCCTAACTAACCAAAGGCAAACTTGGAGTTAACATGAATACCTCCCTAATATATGCACCAGGAGGCAAGAGGCCACTCTTCAGAGGATTTAGTTATAAAAACTTTCCAAGTAAATAAAACTGCAGAGTGCATGCAACTTGTCTACAAGGCCTGATATATATAAACTTAATGTCAGGGTTTCGTGGGTGAGCGCAGAGGAGGTGAGAGCCCAAACGCAAGACACCAGAGCAGAGATTCAGTTCAAAGGATTTTAATCCACAACGGCAAGGTACAAGGCTTACAGGTTGGAGGCCGGCAAAATCCAAAAACGACAGGAAACTCATCACACGACACAACACAGTGTATTTATACAACAATGACCGGACACAGACTGAGGAAACAAATAAGTATATGTGCACACATGGGAGCAACACAGGTGACCGGGATCAGGTTAATAAGGCAGGCAGAGAGACAGTTAACCCAGAACACACAAGTACACAGACCAGAAGTAAACACTAAGACATGAACTGAGACACAGGACTAGGACACAGGGCTGAGATGCAGAGCTAGACACAAGACAGATACTAAGTAAACTTAAAGATGCGGATGAATAACATAATAAACAAGGCTACACAGAATACATGACAGACAGGTTCAAAGTGAGCTAAACAGAACCAGTAAATGAACAAGGGAATACACAAGACTAAACAGAGAACACAAGACCAGGAACCAAAACCACAGACAGAAAACATGGACCAACTGCTAAACTGCTGAAGTTTAAACTAAACAGGACAGCAACAGGGAACTAAACTTAAACATGTCCGACAGGCAGAATGTGACACTGTAGGTTTAAAAAGTAGAGGGGGGGCACTGTGTATTGCATTTCCTCGCTTTCTTTTTCTCTCCTTGCTGTCCTCTCCTCAAACATCGGATTCTTTTTACTTCTTCCTGTACCACCACCTCCCCAACCAAGACACACACACAAAGACTCCACAGCGGCCCGTTCTCCTCCATTGAAATTCTGAGCATAATTTCAACACAACCTCTCATCTCACCCCGAGTTCTACATGCCTGTGCTTCACGATGTATACAGCCAGAGGAGATGCGATAAGCTTTACTACTTCTCCTGACTTCTTGTACTCCCTATCCCCCCCCCCCCCACACACACACACACACCCAATAACCTCTCTGCCTTCTAGCTTTAGTTTTGTGCCCTCAGGTCACGACTGAGTTCCATGTACAACACCTGCCAGAAGTGAGTAAGTGCAGAACAGTAGTCATGTATGATAACATGAGGATTGGTTGGTGTCAGCAACATTTCCTGATTTTGTGTTTTTCCAAAGCTACTTGTCAAACACAAAGGAAAAACCTCCAACCTGCTTTTCTCTGGCCAAACAGCAGAATTTGCCAAAAGTGAAGTTTACGCACATTGTCCACACTGCACCCAAATGTCCCTGCACACCGCACCTTAAAACGCAAGTAAATACTCTGTGCAAATTGTGCGTCATTGCCACTGAGGAAAAAACATAGAATACCACTATTAATGTTCAAAAGAATACAGCATATTTATCAAATAGACAAACTGACAGTTTAATTACATTATATGAATTATTTAAGTACGCTTATATCTAGCTCTAAAGCTCAAGAGCATCTAGTTCTTTGTTAAAAATGAAGAAAAAGCTTTTGGAAGCAAAAAAAAAAAAAAAGACATTTGAATGTCTAACGTTGAAATGTAACCACTACTGAATAAGTCTGACTTTGTGTGTTTTGAACTCCCCTCTTTGACATTTCCATAAGGCACTTTCAGGTTGTAATATTTCAAAAACTTGATTTCAAGGTTGTTTTTAAAGGGTTCACAAGACCAAATAAAACATTTACCTTCAATTTTAAATTAACTACTGTCAAATTCTAATCTAAATCCATCCAGCTTCATCCGCTTATCCGGGGTCGGGTCGCGGGCTAATCTAAATCAGGTACAAAAAATAATCTCTCTCTCTCTCAATTAAATTACATTGATGACATTCAGACACCAAAAATCAAGATGAAAATTCAAACCTGATGATCCAGGCTACTGAGGAGAATCAATCAAGTCTGAAGGAACCGACCAGACCTCGGAAAATTTGCGATTGATTGTGTGTTAAGTTTAACCTAAATTGGTGAGATTACAGTGCACAATCTAATTTACCTTTGCAGAGCAAGAGAATAAGAGTCATCTAGAGCTCTGCCCATGCCAATAAAGCCCCACTGAAAGGCGGTGCTTCGGCTCCAGATGTCAGAGATTTTACTGGACTGCTGTCCCACAACTCAACATCTCTAAGCATATTTTTGGTATGTAGGTCACGCTTGATAAGCTTCAAAATTGTGTTCTTTTAAAAAAAGGCAGTAAACATTTTTGAGTGTGCTCTTGATGTGCACCTTTGACAAATCTTATTAGAGGACCATCTTTTTCACCTCACAGGCTGCTGCTGCTGATGTAGCTGCTGTCTCTGCCGCTCCGAAGAAAGTATTTTAGAAGCTGCATGTGACTAAACCCCCAATAAATATGAAAAGCTAATTTTATTTACAGGGGCGCTTCCTTTAAATCAGACATCTAAATGCTAAGGGAGTAGCTTCTAATCTGTTTAATCAACCAGAGAGTATTTGATGATTTGGTGAGAAGTTCCGTCTCTGCAGCTGCATCAGCTGTGTGGTTAAATGTCTGCTTCAATTTACATCAACACACGGGAGCTAAGGATTAAAGTTCAGCCGTGTTTAATGAAATTTGCTTCAGAGCTAGTATGTATGATACCTGCAAAACTGATGTAGAATCAGCACTGAGTCAGCCTGGTGTCTGTCACATGTAGAGCCAGAGGGAGGCACTTAACTAGACCGGCTATTAACACATTTTCATTTCTCAACATCAAAGGTCATGTTAGCATTTTTCAGTTAACCTCTGCAGAATATCTTTCATTGTAGCTGCAGAGCTCATAAACGTACATACACTTCTACTGTAGCAACAACATGAAATGAAAGAATTTATGTTTTGCCAGAGGTGAAGGACTGGGTGAAAAGTTTCTGCTCACCTGTTTGTACCAATAGGTGAGCCTTGACTGGCAGACTGCAGAAAAAAGAAAGACTACATCTTTTATATACACATTCTGGGCGTTCAGCCAGTGCCATTTTCAGAGCAGCTTGCATGGAGGGCAACAGTAGAATAAGCCTCAGTTCCTTGTTCAAAAATATTATTTAAATGATTTTACATTTTCTGTTTGAAAAGAGGTCAAGGGTCATACTGGCATGGCAAAAGATCTTGCAAGTGATTCCTTTGAGTCCAGATTGATAGTTGATGCGGTTTTGGGTGAAGGAATAACAAAAGTGCTTAAGAAGAGAGATGAAGATTTCACTGAGTGATTTTACAGCGTGATTCAGCCATTATCTGCTGTCAGCACTGTGGAGGACCTGGCTACAAGTCAAAGTAAGAAAACCAAAGGAGAGGAGGAAGGAAGGAAGGACATGTGGGGTTCGAAGGGGAAAACAGCTCAGGCAAACACTTGTCTTTCCTTATTATGATGCTGTCCGAATGAGTCCCTCAAGACTTCCAATTGATCCAGAATGCTGCAGCACGTGTCCTGACAGGAACCAGGAGAAGAAATCATGTTTTTCCTTTCTTAGCTTCTCTGCACTGGCTCCCTGAAAAATCCAGAGTAGAATTCAACATCCTTCTGCTCACCTACAAAGCCCCTATTGGTCAGCCACCATCTTTATCTTAAAGTACCTTTTCACCCTAGAGCACTGCGCTCCCAGAATGCAGGGTTACTTGTGGTTCCTAGAGTCTCCAAAAGTAGACTAGGAGCCAGAGCGTTCAGCTACCAAGCTCCTCTCCTGTGGAACCAGGTTCCAGGTTGGGTTCAGGAGGCAGACACCATCTCCACATTTAAGAATAGGCTTAAGACTTTCCTCTTTGATAAAGCTTATAGTTAGGGCTGGCTCAGGTGAGTCCTGAACCATCCCTTAGTTATGCTGCTATAGGCCTAGACTGCCGGGGGATTTCCCATGATGCACTGAGCTCCTCTCTATTCCTCTCCGTCTGTATGCATTCTTATGCCATTAATGCATGTTACTAACTTGACTTCTTCCTTCCTCCGTAATTTTGTGCTTTCTCGTCCCTCTCTCTCTCCCTCCCCCCAAACCGGTCGAGGCAGATGGCTGCCCACCCTGACTCACGGTTCTGTTCAAGTTTTTCACCTGCTAAAAGGAAGTTTTTTCTTGCCCGTTTCGCCAAGTCCTTGCACGTGGTGGGAATCGTTGGGAACGGTCCAGACCTACTCTGTGAAAAGTGTGTGTGTGTTGCACAGTACACATGTCCTCAATGCGAGATACAAACACATTGGGATCCTGCTCATCAAAATATTGTTCCACGCCTCACCAAATGTCATACTACTGCTAACAAAAACAGAACTAACAGAGTGAGGCAGCACTGTCTGTACATGCCCACAGAGTCCTGAGACGAGGACTAAGGAATGAAAACACTTGTGTTAGTGACCCGTAGGTGCATGGGGCCTTTAACTTTGCACATAGATGTACATGAATGGATATATCTGTGCATTTCATTCATTCCAAACAGCTAAACTACTCGTGCAATGAGAGAAACAGAACTTGTCAAAAGCAAGTACAGCACAGTGTGCGCATTCACCTGAATAGATTCGGGCCAGGAAATAGAAAAAACAGCCCTGACAGTCAAAGATTTACTCACCCCAAAGACACAAACCCCTAGAACTTTAAGTTTGACAAAACACATCCGTGATGCAAATTAATAGGACCACCCAAGCAAGGCCAGACCAGACTGCAGCAGCTGCTGGCATTTGGGATTCAGCATGGAGACCCTGTTGAGTAAATGTGTTGAGAAATGGGGACCTCAGCTGATGATCCATTTCACTGCAGCGGGAGGCTGAATTCACCGAGCTCAGCCCTGTGCAGGCTTCCAACTCTCTCCATATACCACACATGTGAACCGTAACAAGCAGCTGGACGGCCGACTCAACGCCAAATTGCACCAAATTGTTTTCTCCTAATACTGTTTGCGTCCTGCTTGCCAGGCGAAATCACATCACATCACGCTGCGGAGCAGAATATGAAGCGCTATCATTCCCATCCAAACTGAGGGGGGCATTTGATGGAGAACACCTTTCAGACATAAACAGGTTTATTTTCCATCCATGCGATTTATGTGGAATGATTCACATCGTGTAACGTATCATCTTTTAGTAATCCGGCCTCTGGCCTCTTCGTCTTTTCATAGCAAAAAATAAAAATGGATCTGAAAATGCATCTAGTGCCGAAGTGACAACAACTGTAACATTTGTGGCCTCTACTGTTTTGTATTGTATGTTTTATGTAAATTTCCCACATTTTGGTATACAACAGACCCCTGAACATGAATGCTATCTGGACTATAATGCATCCACAGGTTATGAATCAGGACTGTGCCAAACTACATGGACAGTCACATACATCTCTAAAAACACACCGCTAATATATTTAGGATTTTTATATTACAACATTAGTCCAAAGGGTGATTTTCATGGCAGACATATCATCTCAATCACCTTTAATCAATTCACAACTATTCTAGTACAGCCAGTAAATTATTTAGTTTGGTGATTGTTTGCTGGGTACCCCTCGTGTACACAGCATCAGCAGCATGGTGAAATCCCTAGATTGTCTTTCTGATGAAATGATCCACTGTTGAAATTATGTAGAAGCCCCTTATTATATATTGACTGAAAACAGATAAAATGATCCTGGTTGGGTTCTGAAAATTACATCCGTTTTATCATCACTTATGGCCAAAAGAGGACAGAATTGGTGGT
This sequence comes from Micropterus dolomieu, assembly GCF_021292245.1. Classification (NCBI taxonomy): domain Eukaryota; kingdom Metazoa; phylum Chordata; class Actinopteri; order Centrarchiformes; family Centrarchidae; genus Micropterus; species Micropterus dolomieu. The sequence goes on along the minus strand of NC_060165.1, from coordinate 4,943,949 downwards.
TGTTTTCTCTCAAACCCCCTCCACATCTACAGCATCGTTTCCCATTTCATTCTCCAGTCGGGAGGCTCTGCAGTGTTTTGACACCAACCTTGAATCAATTTTAATCTCCATGTTTGTATAAAGGTAGTTTGTCAATTTCCGTTCAGTTTTCATTTTTAATTTGTCATCATGTGGTTTTCACGTGATGTCAGGGAATGATCTGGCTGATCAAAAACAGGGTCATTTTGTTTGAGTTTTGTTTTGGTTTTCTGAAGTCTAAAATTTGGGGGGGACTTTTTGTCATCCCAGAAATATCCCACAAAAAGCTTTTGTGTGCACCATTTATCTTAAATCTTTATAAAAAAAAATAAAAATACCTACACTATAAAGTAAAGTTCCCACATTGTTAACCCCTTATTTCCTAAATTAACATCTTGTTCCCTTGTAGCTACATGTAGGTACGTGCTGTACTGCACAGAAATTACACTAAAAATTGGGAAGAATTACGCTCTACGTTGCGGCTTGTAATCTAAAGCGTTACCATAATATTCCTACAGTCCTAAATTACCCTGCGTCGTGGTGTGGCCAACAATGGCAGAGACAGGCAAACCTGACTGTCTATATGAAATGTATAAACATGGTTTATATCTCCGCGGTTTAACTGGTAACTCATCAGTTTGCTGTTATGAATAGCTAATTACATAGCTTACATTAATTGGTTGGCCAATTTCCAATGACTTTGTATGACAAACTCCATTTGGAGAGTTTTACTTTTATATGTATATTTTTAAATTATTAATCAATCCATTTTACTTTCCAGTTATTCTCCTATAGACCCCATAACCTTAAAAGCCATAGTTGCTGACAGAATTGGTGTAAATGTAAACTTCATTTGTATTGGCTGATGTGAAAATGTTACTGCCCTTGGGAGATTGAAGTCAGGTTTAAAACTTTGTCCCAAACAGATTTACTTTAATATTTCAATCAGATTGAAACTTAAGTTCAACATCCCATTGATTAGCACTTGAGACCTGAATGTTGTCATACCAAGACAGAAGAAGGGAGGAGAGGAGAGAGCTGTTATCCTCCTCCTTCATTACTACAACAGTAAAACAACATTTCAAGGCGATATTCACCAAATGTCCATCTCATGTAATTGAAATAAGAAGACCTCAAAACACCATCAGATTATAAGTGCTATTGATCTTCTGTCTGCTTTATGAGAAAATGCTTTGGAGAGGAAGAAACAGCAAAGGGGCGGAGGGCGCAGGAGAGTCACGCTTTTAAGTGAGTTATTAATCAAGAGGCGACTTGGGAAGGTTGTAATCATTGAATCAAGATTCCCTTCAGTGGAATGTTAGCTTTAACAGTTTTTGACTGACTTCAACCTCCTGGTGTATACATGGATGAAAACAATTTCTATTTGAATAATATGTAAGGTAATTTTTTTTTTTTTTTTTTTTTTTTTTTTTTGTTTAAATCGGTAAGCATAAAGCGTTACATAACTGAAAGCTAATGCAGAATTCAGTCATGTTTTCCAGATTTAATCTCCTTCAGCAGGTATCCACCTTCCTGAAGTTAGCAACTCTCAGGGTGCAGTACTATACCTGAGTCCTGACCCTGACCTCTGATCGCTTATCTTCCAAAATCCATATCTGTGGCTGTCTGGTAGAGGGCGAACTGGAGTCAGTCAGAGTCATACATTCATGAAGGAACATTTTAACTTTGGCCCTTGAAAAACGAAATACAACTACTACTTTTCACCTTTGTAGGACAGTGTTGTGTTTTTGGTTGTATTATAATGTCGATCCCATGTTGCCCTGTTAAGGATAATAAAATCAACTCATATATAACCCATGATCTCAAAACTCATTTTGTTTATGATGTTGCTCGGAAATTAAGATTATTGTTACACTCATTGCAGGTTGTCACGGATGAATGCATAAAGTCAAATGTAAGCATGGTATGAATATACGAGAAACATTTGGTGGAAATGGATGCTCAAATTATTAAATATAAATACCACATCAACAACAAATAAAATTAATTTCAAGATAAATTTATAAGCTCTGTTTAGTGTGTTGGAAGCTGGAAACAGTGATATTTCTGCATTTTTGCATTACTTAAACTATTATGATAACTAATAAATTGTTTAAAACTCATTTTCTGTTTATTGAGGAAAAGCTCACTTCCAGTCTTTGTGCTAACATATGCTGAGCAGCTCATAGAACTACCTCTGTACTGGAAACACAGAGGGGACAACACAATACTGTGAATATTTCTGTACACCAACTAAGCAGTGATTGTCACCACGGATCTGACTATAAATCAACAAAAGGTATTAGACCCCTTCACAGATTGGTATCTAAGGACTCACTTAGCCTTTACTGGCCAATCAGAGGTGAGTTTTCAACAAAGCTGTGCTTTGATATAATTCAAATGTTAGAGACCAGTGGAAGCAGTAGGAGGGGAGTCACTTTTGGCTGTTGGGGCCCAAACAGCTTCAGCTAATTCCCTGACAACTTGATACTGGCAAGTCACAGCCTGCCAGGCTGAGAACACAGCACAGGCACACTAAATCTGAAATAATTACTCAATTAGTCAATCGACAAACTGACTTTGGGAGTGCTGGATATGTAATATTGCATGTTATATTTCAGTTAACACATAATGGTTTTGTTATTTAGTAACAGGCATGTTATTAGACTTTGCTAATGCAGTTTGGCACTTGCTACTTGATACCTTTTTATAATAGTTCATCAGATTTTTCTTTTTGGAGAGAGATGGTTTCCTTTTACTAACACAGTTGTGTCTGAGTGATTACCAGTTCAATTAAACTGGTTTTTAAAATGATTTTAATAAGTCCGTTAATTATAAGGAAACAGCAAACACAAGATCAGTAGTATTTCCACAGGGGTCATGTTTGCCAGATAACTGCTGATATAAATGGATCGCCATGAAATTTGGTACAGACGTTCATGGTGCCCAGAGGATGAATCCTACTGACTATGGTGATCCTCTGACTTGTGGTTTCGATTGAAATACAACCGTGGGCTGGATTGCCATGGCATTTGGTACACACTCAGGAAGAATTTTAATAAGTTTTAAAATTCCCTGACTTTTGATCTAGCATCCTCATCAGGTCAAAGTTAAAATTTTTCTAATGCTTTAGGGTAATGAGCAAAAACCTGCAAACTAATGACATCACCATTGGCCTCAGCTGTACTTTGTGTTTAGAGCTACCAAGTACCATGATTTAAACCTTCTTCTAGTTCAGGGCTACCCAGTAATCCTCAATCAGATCTCATTCATGAAATTACAGTAAATGCTTTTCAATCTTAAATCCCACCCAAACTCTAGGTTTCCCCATTTCAAACACATAAAAAGAGAAGTGTAATATATATTAGTAGAATTAAGACTGTTAGGCTTGTTTGCAGCTTCTCTGTTTTATTTCCCATTTCTGTTCCTGATAGTCTCTTGGCCAATGGGTTACAGCAAATTTATCTCACTTCTGTTCTTCCTGGCTTGTCATGTGTCTGGTCTACAAATTGAAGTGCGTTTTCTTCTGTACTCACTAAAGTGGGTCTGGATGAGACCATTAGACAAATGCCTAGAAACGTATAAAGGAACATTTAGTGTTGCACTAATGCATCTTCCCTTTCAATTAGAATTGATTTATTTCTTTGAAAGGCTCGTGGGCTTTAGTGAATATGGTGGCCATGAATTCACATTTGATGGGTCAGTTCTGCTACTCAGCCCTCTGCTGCTATATCGCTCAAATAAATGTTTGATTTGAGATTACTAATGAAAAAAACAACGTCCTGGCCTTCAGCTGACACTGGTTCTACTTTTATGAAGCCCCAGATAAAAGAATCGGCTCCATCTGGATGGTTATAAACACAAAAGGGAATAAGTTGGGGGAAAGTTAACAATAATGGAGGGCACAATGGATAAGACACATGCCTTTGGTGTGAGCGACACGGGATCAATCCCCCACTATGGCCCATCCACCAATGTGTCCCTGAGCAAGACACTTAACCCCTCGTTGCTCCAGAGTTGTGTGACCTCTGACATGTATAGCAATTGTAAGTCGCTTTGGATAAAAGTGTCAGCTAAATGAATAAATGTAAATGTAATTAGGGACCACCTAAAACTCAATACCTGTCCTCTCACTGTATGATGATAAAATGTGACTTTTGAAAGATTAGATGAAGCTGAAAATTCAGTGAAATATGTTATGTCAGCAAGAATATCTGAAAGGAAAGTGGAAAGATGCACCTTGCTAGATGGCAGGCCACATCTGGGAAACTAACTCAAGATTGTGTTTGAAGCCTTTACTAAATGCCAATGTGAGATGTAAGACATTTCAGATGTTGCAACATGTCCGCAGTGAGCTCAGTGTGAATCGGAACAATTTTCCAGGGGAGCAGTTTGTAAAAAAGGTCAGTATGCAATACCGAGCAGTAAAACAGAGGCAAGAAAAACGACAAGATGAAGTGTAGAGTTTGACCAGCAAAATGATTGTGACTGTACTTGACTTCATCACTTTACTTTTTCTGTTCTGTATCCAACACAAGGTTTGTTTTTATTCACACATCAAACTTAGACATTTATATTTGTATCACTTGAAAGCTCATCAAAAGAACAGAAAGCTACAGTTATATTGCATGCGATACAGTTATAATGCTGGAAAGCATAACAAACCCCATTACACTCATGCTCAATACACTTTCCACTATATTTGAATTGCATGGCAATAGTGGCAGAAAGACGATGGTGCTCAAGGGGAAATTGTAGAAAATTGACAGTACCCAATGTGGGGCTCAAACCCATGACCCTGAGATTAAGGGGGCTTTCACACCTACCTCGTTTGATCTGGACTTTGACTTTTCAGTTTGATCGGAACCAAAATTGCAGGTGTGAAACCTCCCCCGGACCACGGTCCAGACCAGACAGATGAAATTTGGTCAGACAAAAAGAGGTAGTCTCGGTCTGGATCAAACTGAACAATGGTTCGGTTCATTTCTAGTGTGAAAGCATTTTTTGGATGGTTTGGACTTTCAGACCATTTACAGGAAGTTCGGCGGTTATCGTGTGAAACGGAAACTTACAAATGCACAGAGAAATACACTGAAATGAGGACACAATTATAAATCTCCTGTGACAGCTCTCTTTTGATACAGACGGCCATTATGGAAGCAAACTGCCACTCGCGTCTTTGGTCTCTCCTCGAACAGAGATGCAGTAGAATTGCTTGCTGTCTTCTCCTTTCCTGCCTGGCAGTGACGATATAGGCTAATGTTCGCACAACGAGGACGTTTATTTGGCAAATTTGAACAAGCCTCGAGTAGGCAATAGGCTAGTTGGTGCTGCAGGTAGTAATGCCATTATAACAGTACAGTGGCAACAATATGAAATGTTCATCCCTCATTCATTCATTCTTGTTAAAGCTACCCACGGAACTGTTTAAAAACTAATCAATTGTAAGAACGAAGACTAATCAATGACGCAGGTCTGTCATATAAAGTCTACTTAGTGCGGTCGCATAAATGCAGTGCGAAACTAAACCAGAACTAACGGAATGTATCAAAACATAAACTTTAGTTTGGACCTTGGTGCCGACATTCAGGTGTGAAAGCCCCCTAAAAGTCTCATGCTCTATACCGACTGAGCTAGCCAGGCTGACATATTGAAGAAATGCTTGCAGACACATGTTGTAACCCATGCTTAGCAATAAATATTAAAAGATGTGCTAATATAAGGTGTCTGTATTCTAAACATTCATTGTGTGATTTAGTGTTTTGTACTTTGTATTTGAGGACAGCATTGTGTGTTTAAAAGTTTCAATATGGAAAGTCTCTTTGGCTCTTTGCATTAAGAGTTATGCACAGTGAAACTTGAAAACTGAAACACAGCAATTAAAAAATACTGTAAATTAGTCACATTTGCAGTGGTGGAGCTAAAACCAAGGTTAGGTAATGGTGCCTATTGAAGGGTTTGGAGGTCAAGTGCAATATTGTTTGAAATGTACAACGGAATCCTGGTGAAAAGGAGCACCTGTGCCACATCCACTATTGTGGACAACAAACAAGTCTCAGTTAAGAGTTCTCATTTGCTTTTTGCTGTTAAACCTCTTGATGTGGTTAGTTTGGGGCCACAGTTGGATTCAATCTCAATTTGAGTGTGTAATGGAAGCTATAATGACATAAGAGCCTTGTGAGCTCAAATGCAGAAAATCAAAGACAAAAGGAAAGGTGCTCGGAATTAACCCCACTTAGCAACACTGTAGGCAAGGACGTGGCTTGTTATTTATCACAAGTCTGGTATGAGTTTGGCAAACCGGTGTGCCTAAAGTAATTTCACAATCACAATTTGGACTTTAGTTTCCACTTCACAAAAGAACAAAAATACTAACTTGACACTATGGGCTTTAAACACAATACCCTCCCCTTGCAAGAAACAATTGGGGCCAAACATATAGAAAAAGTTTGATGTTTAACAGGCATACTTGTATATCATAGTCTCCAACCTTTTTGGCTGGTAATTGCACTTGAAACAAATATTACATGTTGCTTTAACTTGCAGTTAAAATAAAGGATCCATTGTTGAAGACTTATATTAAGAATATATTAAGTAAAAGTTTTGGACCGATAATCCTAAAATGTAGCCATCATAGATTTACTATACTTGAACGAATGTGTCCCACCTTCACTGGCCCTGATTTGAATGGCGTTTGGCGGCAGATGTGTTTTGAGAGATATTATGCAACCACTTATTCCTCAGACAGACAGCCTGTTCGCATGCAGGATAAAAGAGGGCGGGACCCTGTCTGCTCTCTCTTCCACCACAACTTTTCGCGCTGCGGCCCAGGTGATATTAGCGCCACTCGTTTTGTCCCCATAGAGTGTGGGTTGTCCCCCACCTCCCTCCGGCCTCCCATCTGTTTGTTTTAGCCGCACAGCTAATTACAGCCAGCCGCAGACACAAAACCTGGGTGATTAGGTAAAAGGTATTAATAACGGGTGTCTGTGGGCAGGGTTTTACCACGGGACGCTGGCGTTACTGTGGGAGAAGAAGCACAAAACTCTTGGCTGAAAATCAAAGATCGTCTATGAGGCTGTTAGTCACTCGTTTCGGTGTACTAATACTCACGTCATTAGCAGGATGGCAGTTAGAAATAACTCTTCTTCCTTCTCTTTGTTTTTTTTTTATTTTAATCAGAATACATACATTGTGTTCACTCGTCTAAAAGCGAACAGGATTAGCAGGTCATTAATGGAAGTTGTTAATGACTGAAGCAGGCAGTTAACAGTTACAAATGTATTACATGTCTCAACATGTCACTGGTCTGTTAAACATCGTTTTTCGTAATTGTCGTTGGCGCCTTGATGAGTCTCCCTTTGTTGATTATCATCCCTAAAAGAAAAATCACTACAGATTAATTTTCCACTGTATTGGAAAGGGGTTTAGTTTGAAAAAAATAAAATACTTGAATGCCTGCCTGATATAACCTTCTACAGTGCTTACAGCATTGTAAATTATAGTGTAAATTTTGACTTTCAGTGTTCGTTGCTTTGCGTCAGTTGTTCCAAATATGCTACCGAAAAGTGTTGACCACATGACCCAGGTTTCCCTGCTGCCGTTGCTGGTGCTGTACCCGAAAATAGTTCCAGAGTGAGACTTTTTTTTTTTTTTTTTTTTTTTTTTTATTAACCCCTCCTAGACTGGGGACAGAGCGCGCCTGTTGCCCCGCCAACACAACTCTAGAGGCGTGGCCGTCTTCCACGCCCATTGGTAGAAGCCGAGGACAATAACGCTGACTGGCTGGAGCTGAATGACGCAGTCAGTCACCTGGGCCCTGATAGGCTGGAGTGAGCCAGATGCCTGAGAGCGCCAGAAAACAAGCTTGAGCGGGTGATGCTGAAGTCTCCCCGGGACAGTGTAGAGTTTCCGCTGATCGGACAGGGCTCTTAGAGGACTGGAGGTACAAGCTGAGGAGCACTACCCGCTTATTTTGAAGAGGGAAATTGGCTGCTATGTTGGTTTGAAGAAAATACGCGCTGACAAGTCTGTATAATCGGGCACAGAGCCACATTGGAATATTTCATTCATTCAACGGCGAAAAAGGTGAGGAACGGTGTTTCCTCTTTAGTGGTTTCCTAACTGTTGGTATGCTGGTCAGCTGAGCTAGTAATGTTAGCTAAGTAGCTAATTAAAGCTAAATAAGCCTTAGAGACTATAATAATACAGTAATAAAGCAATTTTCAGGCTCTGCCATACCTAATAATATGGACATATTTTAGTGAATTGGCCCTTTACGAAGATGATAACGTAAGTTAACCTTAACGCTACAGCTTACGTCAACTTAGAATTAACGTTATTTATAAACATCACGTAGTAATACTTTCAGCTCTCAACTTGCTATATCCGCTGCATTTCAGTAGGTTTACGTTATGGTAGCATAAGCCTAACGTTAACTAACGTTAGGGAAATGGATGGTTGCGTTACAGCCATTAGCTTGCTAAGGGCTAATTAGCTGATGTTCTTTCCGCCAAATCCAGCTGACCACTCGTCTGACTTTTCTGTAACTTAGCTGAAATTTACTTAAATCATTCATTCCGCTTTGGTATTAGTCAGGTAATCTATTTCTGCGTTACTACATAAAACTTTCCTTTTTTGGAATGCAGTTTTATCCTGATGGAAGTTGAATGTCTAGCACTGAAAGACCTCACAAGTCCAAGGAAAAGTTTCACGATGGAGCTGGAGGAGGATGGGGGCCAAAGTGAACAAAAGGTAAGGTTAAGATGTTGATCTAATAAGGTGTGATCTGAGACGTGTGGCAGGTTTGATATGATGCAACTGAAGGAGAGCTCCAGAATCAGGCTGATCTCAGACAGATGTTCCGGGTAATGTGGTGGCATCTAAAGAGTGAGATATGGTTGCTATGGGCTAGGCTAGGCTGGCCTTTGGCTATAAACACCAGTGTTTCCATCAGAGAAAGTGGGAAGTAGCTTGTCAAAAAGGGGGGGGTCACACAAAGTCATAAAGTTTTACAAAATCTCAAATTTATTTTCTTGAATTTTTTATTTAAATACTGCACCCAAATTAATCAGCATGCCACGCTGTCCCAGTGTGAACATTTGACTTCCTAAACAAAAGCCTGTGATTTGGGTTTATACAGCAGCAGGTTTAATAGTTTTGGAGTCCTTGAAATGTACCCAGTTTAACAAATGTTTGAAACATTGACTAAACATTTGTAAGACTGCAGGCTAACTTCCACTAATACAATAACGCACTTGTCACAGGAAAACATCTGCACAGAGAGGAGAAGATCCACGCCACTGAAATCTACAGAGTCCACCATCCCTGCTTTGCTGATAAGCAGAAAAGGCGCCACCCCTGACCTGGCCCACATCACCCCCATCAAACACATGGCCTTGGCGGAGCCCTGGACGCCCACGGCCAATCTAAAGATGCTGATCAGCGCAGCGAGCCCAGACATCCGGGACAGAGAGATGAAAAAGGTGCTGTTTAGACCCATAGAGAATGAGAAGGACAAGCCAGCAAGCCCAGATGCCGTGGTGGAGGATACAGAGGTGGAAGACTCTTGTCAGGTATGTGAAATTTTAGCACCTGCCAAAGAGGCAAAGTATATATAGTATCGAAACACATGGGTTCAAACGGCCTCGAAAATAATCAATAGTGCATAATTAATACAGTCTAAAAGTCTCTTATTTTTTGTGTTATTCACTGGGGAGAAAGTGAGGTTGCAGTTATTGCTTATTAGTTTGATTGTGGAAATGCTCTCTGAGGAACCCAGCATTTCCACAATCTTAAAAGTCCAGGGAGTAAACACTTTCTCCCTCACTTTACTCACATTAGCAGCTGAATTCTCAAGATAGTGAGTTTTCAAAAGCAAAATCACTCAGTCATGTGTAATAAATATATTGTATAGAAAATGGCAGCTGGAGGCTGAATTGCCCTGAGCTTGTGTGATACAATTATTTGTTAAATCCGACATGTGAAGGTTTTTCCCGGCCTTATTGGTTATTGCAGGATTTAATTCTATTCTAAAATATGTGCATTTGAAGATGTCTATTTAAGGCACTGAACTGAGATGTGTGTTAGTGTGCATGCTAAATAACCCCAAGGATCACTTAGCCGGCAGAAAATTATTTTAAGAAGAAATGTTTATCATTCATCTCTTTATGCGTTTTGTGTGTCTGTCCAGTTTGAAGCTGCAGAGGAAGAGGATGATACTGACAAAAAGCCCAGCAGGAAGCAGAAGAGTCTGGGTCTGCTGTGCCAGAAGTTCCTGGCCCTCTACCCTGATTACCCACCACCGCACATCCCCATCTGGATCTCACTGGATGAGGTGGCGACCAGTCTTGGTAAGAGCCGGTCATTTTATGTTATTGGATTTAGGGACGGTTGTTATTTCATACAAACATTAGAATCCCTCTGTATTTAGTGGAAGGTGCTGAGCTGCAATTTGGAGCAAAGCTCTTTAGTTTCGTAACATTCATTTATTTGTACACTGACACACACTGCCTATTTGGTGAGTTTTTATTTAAACATGCCCGTATGTTTTCTAAGAACGGGCAGATCAGTTCTCTGCTCTTCTGTTGAACTTGTCAGGAGTGGAGCGGCGGCGTATCTATGACATCGTCAACGTATTAGAGTCTCTGATGATTGTGGGTCGGATAGCCAAGAACAGCTACACCTGGTACGGCCGTCAGCGGCTGGAGGCCACGCTGGAGGAGCTGCAGCGGAGGGGTCGGCAGCAGGGCTACCACATCCAGATGGCGTTGGCCACCGAGGCCAGAGAGGCCGGAGCGGGGCACGAGGACGACGGCGCAGAAGGAGATGCTGGCAACGGTAATGAACGGAGAGGCATTTAAGTTTATCCAACCTTCAGTAAGGGATTCTGCAAATACCCTTTCTGCTAGTTCTTAGTTTCCCATTTTCTTCTGCTAGCACCTTTGCATGTCTTTACCACTGGCAGTGATAAAGGGGCTGAAGTTTAATGTTGCACTAGGATGACACCATCAGTTTAATGTCGCATGTGTAAAAATGCAAGTGTAGGTTTCATCTCGGGAGCAGCTACCACAAAATTACCACCGCTAAACAATCATTCCCTTCACCCTCAAACCCACAGGAGAGTGAATACAAGCCTGGTTTCCATAGGGATCCTTCCTCCTCATGCATGCACACACATGCACACAGCTTTTCATTGAGAGTGTGTGTGTTGACTTGTCAGTGTGGCAGGATAATAATAGCACTCATGACGAAGAGGCACTTTACAAAGGTAAAGCCCAGTGACAGGCTTTGATGTCCATTAAGTGGTTAATGTCTGCTGGTGTTGTTACGGCTGGTTGAATGTGATGACCTCAGGCGATATAATTATACGTAATAGCTGTCATCACTGCTGTCCTGCAGAACAACAAACACCTACATCTGAAATGGTATTATTAAGGCGGCAGCTGCACATTTAAGCGTTAATGTCGTGGTTCACGATCAATTATTTTTTAACAAGTTGGAAACATTTCACTGTATGTGAAAGACGATATATGCAGGGTGCAACTCCTATGGGCGTTGGAAGGTTGGTACTCAGACTGCAAACATGGTATTAGAGGATGTGGTATTTATTTTCTAAATTTAAGGGTTTTGGTTTTCTCTGCAGGAGCGGTTAGGGCTGAACCTCCATCATTTTAATGCTTAATGACACCATATCTAACATACCATACCACTACCATTAGAAGAGGCAGTGTGGTAAACCATTTAAATCTTTCTAATCTACAAAATGATCAGGATCCTCAGTTTACAGTGACCTTTGAACAGTCAGATAGTGGTGCTTTATATTTATATTCATGAGGGTTGTCTCTGCTTTTGTGTTGGTTTTCCTGTTAAACAGGAAAAATCAAGGCTCTAATTAAACAAAACCTCATGTGTGTCTGCATTTAACTGTGTTAAGTGAACCACGGGTATGTGAATGCTAATTTCTTGCAGAGCACAAAGGCCTGCCCCCTGCTTTAACATACATGTGATCATGTTTAAGGTTTCATGTCACTGCTTTAAAATGTTTTAAATCACATTCAACAAAAACACAATAGAAAGAGGTTTTGAAGGGCGGGTTTGAATTATTGCAGGTATTTACATAAGAGGAAGAGGGGTCTGTTTTTCTAAATATGTTCTTATACAAATGAGTTATTCCTTGCTCCTGCAATGGCCCAATGTTCACTGGTGATTACATTATATAATGTAGATGTTTCTATGTTATTTCTAGCTGCTGGCAACAGGAAAGACAAATCTCTGCGCATCATGAGCCAGAAGTTTGTCATGCTGTTCCTGGTGTCCAAAACTCAGACTGTTACCCTGGACACAGCGGCGAAGATTCTCATCGAGGAGAGTCAGGACTCGTCAAGTCACAGCAAGTACAAAAGTGAGAAAGAAAGTACAAAAGATGAAAATGTCTTGTATTACAGAACCTGTGTTATCAAAACTAAACCCCATCCCTGTATCTTCTTCAGCTAAGGTGCGGCGACTGTACGACATTGCCAATGTGCTGACCAGCCTGGGCCTCATAAAGAAGGTCCATGTCCGTGAGGAGAGAGGCAGGAAGCCGGCCTTCAAGTGGCTTGGCCCTGTTGAATTCAAACGCTCTGGAAATGCCGGTAAGGATCAAAGACAAGCTTTATTAACTTTACAAAAGTAGCTCTGACGCTCCTGGACCCATTCAGAGACCTCTGGTGACAGTGATTAATATGCATCACTGTCACCTGTAAGGTGTTTTGGATAGAGGAGTCTACCAAATGGCAGATTTTTTGCCATTAGCTACATTTGCCATTACTGCTATCATGCTAAAGTCATCCATCTCGCTGTCATCATCATCTGTAGGAAATACTGTGAACTTGGCGGCTGTCACTCTGCCTGGGGCCACGCAGCCAATGGCAGGCCAGGACCTCAGAAAAGCCAAGATGGCACGCTACACCTCTTTCAACATCACACCAACTTCTGTGGCCATCCAGCGGCAGGTCAGCTCTGCACCCAGCAGTCCACGACGAGAACCTACTGGTGAGAGACACTATGAATTTTGCAGTTTCCTTTTGTCGCTGTATTACAGTAGAGTTTTTTTTAATGTTCATGTCTGATAACTGGTTTACTTTCCTCACACTGCAGGTCAGCCAAGCCAGCCTGTGGATTATTCCAGAAAGACTTCAAGCAACAATGCAGTGTGTCAACTGCAGTTTGGAAACAGCACTGAGTGAGTTAATACTAACACACATACACACTCAACCTGTTTGATATCACCAGTTGCAGTCTCTTGGTTTACCACTGCAGACTACAGTAAAATATACTACTGTGTGCTGTACAATTTACTGCAGTAACTCTTTTCGCTAACCCCGATCAGTCTTTCAGTTTTATTGTAGAGAATCCACATCAGCTGCCTGGAACAAGGGGGAAATTAGATATTATAGAGAAACTCTTCGTCTCAGATTGAAAACTAAAGTGACAACTGCATCCAAATGGATACACAGTTTTCATTTTGACAGATGGCATCACACGCTATTAACAACATGTTTAGTTATAAGGTGCCATGGCCCCCCAGTCTCTGAAGGGGTTTTTAGATCTCATTCATATACCATATTTCACACTCACTGCCTGTGTTTTCATTGGCTGATGTGATTAGCTTTAGGCTACATGTAACATAAGCGGACTACTGTGGATATGAATAGTTTTTGTCTCCTATGGTTGTATGCGTTGGCTCCATAGATACAGTACACAGTAGTTCTGGTTGTTATTTCTACGGTTGGCCTGCTTGCTGGCCAAACCACAGCTGCCTCAGGGCTGTGGCTGTTAAGTGTTTCTGGAGGGAGCGATGATAATAATGGGGCATAGAAGTGTGTTGAAAAGGAATATTTTACACATGAAGCTGGGTAAAACAAAATGCACCAGAGGCAGTAGTAGCCCACAGGATAAGAGGTGGAGGTTCATAGCTGGAAGGCGGCCAGTGAGAAGTCTGCACATCAGCGAGAGAGATCAGAGGGCCATCCAGCCTCTTTTCTACCACACAAACTTTTCCAAGGGTTCAGAAATCTCCCCCGCTTTTTGTCCGGTGGGAGCCAGGGATTTAATTCCTCTGCCATCGACCCTGGTGCCTAAAAATTGTCCACGCTCGCTCGCATCCCTGAGCAGAGTTTGCAGAGCAGATTTTTTCCCCCAATTGGTCATACATAAAACCCGCAGCTACTGCATTTTGTGGACAGCTTCATTCACACAAATAGGAAGTACTGGGTGCCACTGGTACCACTACAAGGAGAAGAGTTGGACATTTCCTGTTATGTCTTGTAATGCAGTGCTTCTAAAACTTTTTAACATTAGGGACCCCTAAACTGACACAAATCAGACCCCCATTTGATACGAGTTTATCCCAGGGTCTCCCATCTGACAGGATTTTGGCTTTTAGATGTTTTATTACAGAAAGTGCATGAAACCCGTGACCAAAATAGTCACATTCTGTCCTCAGTTACTTAGATGGAAAATAAATGATTCCACTTTTTTTTTGCTGGGGAACCTCTGGGGGTCCCTGGACCACACTTTGAGAACCACTGTTGTAGTAAAGTAAGCAAGAGAGAGGCCAAACCTTATTTGTTGATTGTTTCATTAATGCACTAAAGCTAAAAGTAAAAAACACTATAAATCTACTTTGGAAAGACACTCTAGAGTTGCCAGTCTCCATTTCCACCTCGGCATGTGTCCTTTGACATCCATTCAAGCATCATATTTGGACCCCGGAAAAGCGTATGTGGACCCAGGCCCTGTGAGGGTTGCCTTTTGTTGTTATTTTTAAATGAAGCTCATTTATTTATAAGCTTTTTTACATTAAGCTTGAATTCTAACAAATAAAAATTTCTTGCTTTCTTGTTTCCCTGCAGTAACTGTCCAGGCGCAGCACTGCAGACCCGCAGCAGCAGCCCGCTGCCCCTCTCCTCCGCCCACCCCACCCTGCTGGCACCTTCTCTCCACCAAGAGCATCTCTTCACACCTTCCTCCTCCCCCCACTGCTTGGCCTACCTACCCAGCCTGTCCCAGCCCTCGGTGGTCATGCTGTACAGGGCGCCAGACAAGCCTGACCAGAGGCCTGAAGGCCAGAGATTGCCCAGGTTGGAGTCTGAGGAGGGGAGGAAGAGAAGGAGTGAAGAAAGGGAAGAAGAGGAGACGGTGGTGAAAAAGAAGGGAACGTCTGGGTTAGAGGAATGTGACAAGGTGAGGTGGTGGTGTGTGTCTTGATATGCTGATAAAATATTTACAGAGAAAAACATTTTACTTACTGTCTAATATAATAAGATTGACTGAACAGCATAATTATTTTGGTTCAGTGCAGTGACGTGATTACATTATGCCTTTTGTCCTGTGTGGTTTTGTGTCCACAATCACAAGATCCTCTATAATTCTTGATAGAAGCCTGTTAAATTGAAAATATGAAATGCTACCCGCTCACTGATGAGAATAACTCATTCCTGGTGTAATTATAGAAATATCATATTAGTGATGTATAGGATATTTGATAATTTGAACCCCCCAGCAATTAATCAGGCCACGCAGCACTAGTAATTGGAAGAGTCCCATTTTTCACAATTTAGATAATTGGCCATAGGCACTGCACTCTTACTTGTGGAAAAATCCTTGGACTTTAATTCTTGAATTTATTCCCAGTGTTTGTTTTTCCCCTTCCAGATGAGATCTGAACCTCACAGGGAAGCAGCAGAGTGTTCCCAAAGGGGTAACACCAGGACTTCCCCAGAAAGCCCAGCAGGCTTCTCCAGAGAGCAGGCGTTTGATGAAAGTCTAGGTGGCAACCGCATCAGTGAGCCGGCCCAGCCATCACACTACCTCTATGTACCCAACAACGCAGGTATGTACACAACTCTGAAAACCCACTACAGGCAAGGGTATGTCAGAACTGTTAGCTGGATTTGAGAAGTTCTCAGGGTATTTTCCACATAGAATATTTAGCATATTATAAGTAACATGTAAATGTAAATGCTCCGTACTTGTATAGCGCCTTTCTAGTCTTTTCGACCACTCAAAGCGCTACATCTGCATTCACCAGTCATACACATTCATACACTGAGCCTAAGTGCTCAAACAGAAACTAACATTCACACACATTCATACACTGGCGGAACAGCCGCCAGGGGCAAATCGGGGTTCAGTATCTTGCCCAAGGACACTTCGACACGCAACCAGGGGGAGCCAGGGATTGAACCGCCGACCTTCCGATTAACGGCCAACCCGCTCTACCTCCTGAGCCACAGCCGCCCCAAAACAAAACAAAACGCATAACAAAACGCATGCACACACTATCTTGTCCAAAAACAAGCCACTTATTTTTATCTTTTAAAGGACTCAAATCGCTTATCTGCTCCATTAAACATTTCTCCTTTATTGCATCAGCTCTTGGTTGGGTACAGGGGTGAGCTCATTTGGAGCAGCTGGAAGTAGAACAACAGTGTTGCACATCTTCTGGGAGATATTATATCATCAAGCCTGACAGTATAACAAGAGACCGTCTGCAGGTTCATACTGACATGACAACACAAAGACTGGAGTCTGGGTTTGTAAATTGTAAACATTAAAATACAGTATTAGTTTTGTTTGGGGGAAAGTACAAAAATCAGTTTTACCTTTAAATACTTTTAAAAAGTTGAACATCTCATCACTAGTTAAGCCATCAGTCATTTTAATGTTTGATTATGTGACAGAGGTAAACTGTATAATACAATCTAAATGATTACATTTAAGTGTAAAATAAAAACTACAAACCAAGTATGTAAAACTAAGTTTGTGCTGTTCTTGCTTTGTTCTACCACAGCCAAACAAATTTTCTTAGTCAAACATGTCCAAAAAGCACTAGAATAGTGTAAGAATATGAAATGGTTTTGGAGTTGACTGATAGAAGACGGTATCTGTACAAATCCTTTCTGCAAAAATCATCATGTTACATGCTGACAAATGCAATAAAATGTACAGTTTCATGACGACTCACCAAATGTTGGTTCAACGGGGATTTGTTCTCAGGTTTTTAACGTGTTTGGCAATCTGGAGCCTGTCTTGGTACAAGTCAGATGACTTTGAAACCTAACAGTGTAGTCCATATTGTATAAAAAATAATGAAATAACCCACAGCATCTGTTTTCTCCAGGTCTGAATAGCCTCAACTTCTTCCTCTCTGCCGGCCAGCCACCAGCTGGTCTAGCACTTCCTCCCAGCAGTGTTCCCACCCTGGCACTGCCCTACGTCCTGGTGCCCTCTTCAGCTCTTCCCCACTACCCCCTAGTGGCCAGCGGCCTACAACAGCAAGGCTCAAATGCCCACAGCAAACTGAGCTTCAGTCTGCCTGCTGTGATGTCACCTGCCCACTTTATGGTGGGGGCGCCGCCGTTCGGCCTGCCAGCAGCATCAGAGATCAACAGGTCGCCGGCTCCTTCGCCGTCCACCCCAGAACAGAGCCGGCTGTACGGGTCAGGCATTCCACATTCCCCCTCAGGACCACGTCAGACCGTCAGCATCCACACACCAGAACCACTGGTAAGACTTTCCTGTTCTAATGCTGCCCTCCCCACACATACGCAGATCTCTGCAGAGCTTATTAACGTCAACGTCATTTTCTTTCATGATGCTACATGACCTTTCTGGTACTTGTAAAAATGCCACAACACAGCTTGACATGAAAGCAGATGCGGCGTCTGTTTTGTGGATGGTTTCCCCTCATTTTGACGCTTTTTGTAATCTCCAACTTCTTATGCAGAGATTAATGTTCCTGTCTGCAAAACTGTCTGCCAGAATTGCTCCTCACAGTCATTTTCTAGCACATCTAGTCATCAATGAAGAGCTTTAACAGTGACTGTTTTCTGACATCTAAGAGTTCTCGAATCCACCTTCAAAGAAACTTGTGAAAATGCTCCCTGCTCCCCAAAGTACCTGTCAATAATGTAACTAACCAAAGCCTACATCACTCTTTACCTTCACAGACACCAAAGGAAACCACATCGTCTGCTGCTAAGGCTTTCTTCCAGACCCCAGGCACACTGGGAAGTGTAGTCAGCGCTGTACCAGCTGCCCGGAAAAGAGGCTCCGCACAGAGGAGACTGGACATCGGCCACCCTCCGACCATGTAGACATCTGAAGAGATGGAATTGGGTGGCTTACATGCTGGTGTGAAAGAAATGGTTTCAACCCACTGATGCTTTGTTAGTTTATTAATTAATAAATTAAGGGTTTCCTTCCAATCTGCAAGAATAAACGTTTCAGCAAGAGACTGTTTACTCTGAGATGTAAAATTAACTATCCTTAAATATGAAACATTTTTGGAAAGCAGAGATCTTAAGATATCTCGCATTTTGCTGATGATTGTAATGTTTTACTAAATGGTGGGAATCTCATTTTTACATGAAACTCTTCCGTTATTGGTCGTTATAGTAACAGTTCAAATGTGCCTCATGGTTGTAATTATGGGATGCTGCGTTTCCAAGTGAATGAGAGAAGCAGTATTGCCAATGTAACAGTGCCCTCCTGTGGTGGGAGTCGGCCACTGCTGAACTTTTGTTTGTCGACCTTAATTTTCCCTCCCAGATACGATCAAGCTACCTAACCCCCTGTCACTTGTGTGTGTGTTTGTGTATATATATAGCCCAATTGCTATTTATATTTTAGCTAATATATGTTGATTACAGAGACTGTAATGGAACATTAACTTGTTTTAGTATTTGACAAATGTTTGTTTAATATTGAAGTGATTGTCTGGCCCCTGTTAGGTTTAGCTACATTATCAAGGTATAATAGGAAATGTATCAGCTGCTGGTCGCCGGGTTACGTCGACAGTAGCAGACAAGCTTCTCTCGGCTTATTTCAGACATTACTGTGAGGAGAAAAATCACTAAAGCCTTAAGTGTTTACTGAAAGCCGAGTATCTCAACAAACAGTTGTTGGACTTGGATTTACTCATCAGGAAGACAAATGTTACTGGTGCTGTGTATGTTTTCACTGAGTATGTGCAACCATAGAGCTTAATGGTTAAACAAATCCTTTAGCTCTGACAACTAAATGTGACGATGCTCTCAGGTACTCGAATACTTGTAACTTTACTAGAAGTGGATTTTGGAGAGATATCAGAGTACTGTAAAGAATTTTTTTATCCTTAATTTATCCAGGGAAAGTAGACTGAGTTTATGTGTTGTCTGTTTTAGCAGCACGATTCCACGTGCATATAGTCCGACACATCTGGGAGACTCCCGACATGACCACGCTCTCTTGTTGGCTGGTGCTGTTGGGGGTTAAGTGCCTTGCTGAGAGAAGAGAGCTGCTTCCTCAGTACAGATTTTCTCAGGTTGTCCAGGGGTGAGTATCAACCGCCCTCTAATCATAAGACAACCCAGCCAAAATATTGGTGCTTTGCATTCAGGAGAGTTTTATGTCACACCAAAGGGTGCACAGATAATCCTCTCTGATCACTGGATGTGTTATTAATGTACAGTTGTGTCATTAATTCTTTGTACATTGTTTTCAGTGTCATTTATATTTCCACATGCAGAATGTTAAATGCTGCTTTCCTGTTTTTAAAATAATGATTATTGCACTGCTCATTTTAACTTCCACAAAACTTCGAGCTATTCCTTCACTGTTCTGCTCTTCCCTCTCTGTAGTTATGGGCCAAACTGGCTTTCTTCTGTATGACTTTCACAAACTTTAAAAAATAAAATGACACTGACCAGTTTTGGCGTGTGTGCTTTAGATTTTTTTTCCCCCCACCAAAGCTTTACTAATGTAATTCTGTTTTTTCAAAGATAAAAGGCTCACCCTACTTAATCGGAAATTAAAAGAAAATTTATTTAGCTATCCAGTTGTATTCTACAGTGAAAAAAAAATCCACTAAGATGGTAATCCAACTGTTGACAGATTTACAAATTGTTTCAGTTTACCGATTTACAAACGTACAAATTACACCAATAATTCAGCCCATTTCAGAGTGACCCAACAGATGGAAGCAAGCCGTGCTAATGTGGTCAGATAACACACTGCTGCGTTGTACACATTAAACACAAGATGGAACTGCTGATCTGGGTGAAGCCACAGCATTATAATATGCGTTATTACAAACAAAACCTCAGATATCAGTGGAGAAGCAGAAAGAAGTCTGATTCAGAAATTCTAATGACCCATGCAGTAAACACCAATAAACTAAGGCTTGATTTCAACAATGCATATCAAGTGTGATTCTCAGGGTCAGGTCAGGCTGATTGAGTCGCACTTAAAAACACACACACCATCTGTCTGAGGATATAAACATCTAATCTAAGCTTTTATATCAGTGCTAAAACTGAGCCGAGGGAGCTGCCAATAGATGTGTTTGGCCCCTGCCAAGCATTTATGACACTAAACCTCAGCAGATGGGACCATTAAGTTTATATGTACAGTATCTGCTCTGGCCAAAAACCACTTCAATGAACACACATTCATTGCTTTTCTTACCACCCTGATTACTACTACTACGTCACTAACGATTGCCAGTTCTACTACAACTGTACTACTAGCAGCCTATTACTGCTATTACCATTGCTAGTACTGCTAGCATATGGATTTGTGCTACCACCTCCACTACTACTGATAGAACTCCTTCCTGTACATACTACCCAGTAACCAACTAATTAATGTGGTCTTTAGGTGCAGATGTTTAGGATAAAACTGAGATAAAAGCTTTGTAGTCATATAACAGTTGTTTCAACATTTTTAATGGCTGTATTTCACAATAAGACACACCATGAACTGATGATAACCTAGAGTGATTTGACATTTTGGGAAATACGCTTTCTTGCCAAGAGTTAGATGAGAAGATGTCTATCACACTTTTGTTTTCCCATTAGAATATGAAGCTACAGCCAGGAAATGGTTTGCTTAGCGTAAAGACTGCTCTGGCGGCAGTGGGAAACAGCCAGCCTGGCTCTGTTTTAGATTTAAAGATTTAGAGTTAGATTTGTTTTATGTGTTAAGCTGTTAAAAACCAAAGTGCAGTTTACAATTTGACAGGGGGGTTATGTTCTGGACAATGTCTTAGCCGAGCGCAGTGATAGTGAAGCTCTGTATGTCTAGGTTAAAACTGGGCTGAACAGTATTTCAATGATTCTACTTTTAAGTGAAGTTAAGACTTGCTTAAGTTTTAGCCCAAATTTTACAAAGACATCTAGATATTCTTTGACCTGCAAATCAACTAAACAGTGCTTACTGGGTATGCCACTAGTACTACTACAATTAGGATTTATAAACAGGTTTATTTTATTCAAGGTGCAGCTGGATACAGTTATAATCAGTATTAAAAAAAAAAAGTTCTTTAAAAAGGGTTATATGTCGATTTAGGGCATAAAAACAAAAACATCTGTAGATCACATCTGAAAAACATGTAATTTTTTTGTACCCATTTGGTGTATCCTTTCAAAGTACCATAATCCGTCCCATTATTATTTCATAAGAGCAACCACCTTTGTGTTCCTATTAAACGCTTAACATTTTAGTTTTAAAAAAAAATTCTATTTATTGCTTTTCATTTACCTGTGGCTCTCTGGGATTTCCTCGCCTCAAGCCTTTGTGTTCATATGAGGGAAATGGGAGCTGTAGCTCTACCTGAGGCAGTCTGTATTTGATTTTTATTACTGCTTAGCTTCTGCTCTCAGAAATTCTTTCTGAATTACACTACTATGCCTATTAAACCCAGGTGTGCTGCTAGCTTTGTGTTATGTTCAGCTGCCAGCTGAATGCTGGTAACAGAGGTTGTGGACCCAAATGCAGACATGGAGATTGAAATGCAGACAGGGAGGAAAAAAAACAGACTTACAGTTGATATGGTGTGAGCAGCCCAAAACACAACAGGGGAATAATCCAAAAGGTCCAACTGAAAGTAAATCCAAAGTGAATCCACAAAACACAGGGGGCACAAGAAACACTGGCATGGGAAACAATGAACTGGCACAGAGTGAAGGGGCAAACCACAATACAACAGGAGGGGAGACCATAATTACACACAGGTGAACCCACTGGACAATCAGAGAAGCCAACACAGGAAGCAAAGAGAGACAGTGACACATGAGGCAGAAAAACTACAAACCAAAACAGGAAGTAAGAGTCACATAATACACAAGGCATGAAATCACAAAATAAAACATAACACAGATGACTTTAATGCCTTGCTGACAAAACCTACAAAAAGCTAAGAACACAGACAGTAAAACAAGACCAGAACACTAGTAAAACAAGCAAACAAGGGCAGGGAATGAAAACAGAAACCAAATACAAAACATACCCAACCAACCCAAATCTGAGACAACTGGCCATCTCAGTATGGTTGGGACCTGTCCAGAGTTTTCTGGGGGGAGGGGGGTTCTCTTTGCAGTCATTCACATGCGGACTTGCTTTTGTGTTCCGCATTACTACTTTGCTGCATGACGCCTAAGCTCACAGACAGATGACTGGATATTGTTGATAATTCATAAAAATGGCAAGTCAGTCCAGGGCCCTATGTAGGAATTGCACTTTAGAATGCACAAGCTGATTTGGGGGGAGTAAAACATATATTGGAGAGCAATAGTAATATTCATCGAGCTACTCATTCTGATCAACAGCAGCAAGTGTGAGAGTAAACCTTAGGAGCAAGTCTCAGGAAATCACATAATTAATCGCACGTATGTTCTAAATAGCAATAGCCAATCGGACACAATGATTTACCGTACATCTGTCTCATTGTTCATTCTTAAAAAATGTATATTACCAAACTCAATCCAATTCCATTAAATTTTTGTTGTCTCATTGCACTTTTCATGTAGAGCAGGTCCAGACCGTACTCTTTGTAATGTTATTCACAGTGACCCAACAATCCCCACCATGAGCAAGTGCTTTGCAAATTCCCTTTTAACAGGTAGAAACCTTGAGCAGAACCTTGACTTGGGGTCCGTCTGCCTCGACCAGTTGGGGGGGTACCCAAACAGAAATGCAAAATACAACAGTAAAGGTTGTTGTGGTGCAGACTTCAATGAAACTGAATAATAGTACTAAATGATGATAGCAATAATAATGGTACTACTATTACTACTACTACTACTAGCAATTGCAGCAGCAGTGGGTGAAGAGCAGAAACACAGGGTCAGCAGGAAGCCTGCAACCACAGATCCAGACACACCTGCTGAAATGGATAGGATGAGAGAGAAGAGGGATGAGAAAGCACAAGACTAGGGGAAAGGGAAGTTTAACATGCATTAATGCAGCGGTTCTCAAACTGGGTGGGCGGGCCTCCCTCCGCAAGGGGGGCATAGACGTTGAGCGGACCTAAGGTTGCATGAATGTGATGTGATGACATAAACACACAAAAAAGGCCCAGATCCAAGCAAGGCTATTTTGCTAACCGGAATCTTTTGTTTTATTTCAATCCCGCTTTTATTGATTGATAAAAATGAAATCCACATTTGCTGAAATTGGGGCTGCTTGAATGTTTTTTGGCTTTTAAAAGGGGGGCATGATAGAAAATTTGAGAACCACTACTTTGATGGGATAGGAATCCATGCAGATGGAGAGGAAGAGGAGGAGAGAGGAAGTCTCCCAGCAGTCTAGGCCTATAACAGCAGGGGATGCTTCAGTCTGAGCCAGCCCTAACTATAAGCTTCATCAAAGAGTTATGTCTTAAACCTACTCTTAAATATGGAGATGGTGTCTGTCTCCCGGACCCAAACTCAGACCTGATTCCACAGGAGGGGAACCACAAGTAACCCTGCATTCTGGGAGCGCAGCGCTCTGAGACTTCCTTATGTTGTCACTGCACAATTCGAGAAAACCTCAGATAATTCACTATCCAAGATTTCTCACTTTGCACATGACCGCTCTCACTGTGATTCTGTGCAGCCTCCAAGCTTTAGAAATGACTTTGTAACCCTTTCTGGACAGACAAATAACATTCTGTTGGGATCTTGTTTGTATTCAATCAGCTCAATGCAATTAACAATCAAATTAGTTTAATCAGCTGATGGAGAAAGGGGCAAAAACGTTTTCAGTTTGGAGTGATGTGGGCCTCGGATACCTTTGTTACTTAAATAAATTATACAATAAAAGAAGTGTAGTGTGTTACTGCAAATTTCCTTCGTCTAGTATTTGTTTTGTAAATACATCCAAGACTGTTCATTGTGAAAAATATACAAGAGAAAAAGATCCTTTTCACAGCACTGCAATGTCTTGCATCTGCACATTATTTGATCACTATAGTAATAATGGTCTCATTTTATGGCCACAAATGACCGTCTCAATTTCCCCACAGCTATTGTGATATAAATAAAAAAGTTTAAAGATCTTTGCTTTTATCAAGGTGTCTCTGTGTACAGGTGCTTTTAGGAACCTTAATGTATTATTTTTAATCTTATTTATAAAATAACACCTTTATGTTTTAGACGTGGAATGCTTGTTTCTTTTTTATGGATGCAGTGTGCAAGTTTGATTTTGTGGGACAGTAAAGTTATCCTTGAATCTTGAATGGTCTGATCTATATTCACAGGCATCTGCCTTCTCACTATCCATTTTGTAATAGAATAATGCTACTAATAGAATGAATAGTCTGAAGTTGGCGATAATTAAATAGCATAATTGAAAAATAATGAAGCTGAGGTTTGTTGGCAGCAGGAGGCTATAATCTATGACCTATGTTGGTTTAGCTAAAAAAACCGAACAGATTTACTGCGTCTCTGTTTACATTAAGGTCTTTAATTAGGCATAATTCATGCCTACCCTCAAGAGGGGTTCATTTTATGGTTTAACCTTTTAATTATGTTAAAATTAATCATGCCAGTCTGCTCCCAGTGCCGCCATGTGGCTTCACTGTGGTGAGACTTATTGGGATGCCATGAGAACGGTCATGAAACTAAAGGTCACAGGTTTCAGAAACAGCAGAGCTGAGGTGATGTTGTGTGTCTTGTCATACTGGGCTGAATCCACGCTTGCTCTCTCCTGGTGTGGCCGTGTAACAGCGTCAGCTTAAAGTTTTAAAATGTAAAACACAACATCTTTCAGTCACTTATAATACACCAAAAAAAAAAAAACCTTTCACTTTGGTACAGCAAAGTTTTGTAATCACTAATGTAAGATGCTCTGTGTGCAGCTGGGTCCAATTTGTCATACAAGCAGGAAACTGTTAAAGCCCAGAGGGAAGGAAGGTGTTGTGTCTGGATTTATTCTGTTTGCGTTATGATGTTTTTTTCCCCTCGGTGTTAAAGTAAAGTTAGAATGTCAACCCTTACCCACCTTTTAGGATTTTCTCTGTGCTCTCCCCACAACCACGAACAAGCCATCATTTATTACAGTCTGTGTCCAGCAGGAGGCAGGATAACTGCAAGTGTGGGCAGAGATAGATCCAAACACTTGAGCCATCAGAAAATGTGTCCTCCCATGCCCTTGAGTTTGCAGCAGTCATTTAATCTGGATGCCAAGCATAAAGTGCTAAAACGCAATCCTCTTAAATGTATTATATTTAAAATCAGAGCCATTGGTCCAAAATAACTTAAAATAAAGTAGGGCATGTCCTTTTTGGTACAGTGGTAATACGCTATCTTCTACAACCAGTAGAATTCCCCAATACAGTGTAGAGAGAGGACTAAATTCACTCTTTGGGGGAAATCATATCAAATGTAGCTTGTCTGTGTTTAATGATCAGCCACATAGATTTGTTCAATAACCCTATCATAACCATCAAGAGTGCCACTGTACACATTTTTCCATGGCGACAGCAATTGTTTTCTTTTTTAAATTAAATGATCAGGGGGCCAAGTCAGACATCAAAACAAGGCCTATCAATATTCTACCCGGCGTAGCCTGTGTGTGCAGCAGTGGTTGACTTTCCTTCATACTTTCTGACAGCACCTGAAGGCAGCAGTGTTGAGTTCACGCCCCTCGAAACCCCTCCTCCCACTGAGACTTTAAATATGCGGGGTATGTGGCACTGTAGTGTCAGTTTAGTGAAGTCTGCTGCAGAGATACCGCCGAGCCGTCTGGACACACTACCAACGCACTCAGCTGGAGCTTAGCCATTTACACAAACCGTACCTGCTTTTCAAAAAAAAGTCCACATTAAGGTAACTTAATATATATATATTCTAACACATTTTGCTGAAACTGAATGCTGCGGATTTCAGACTGGTTTACTGACAAGCAACAGGTTGGCCAACTTAATAC
Source organism: Micropterus dolomieu (assembly GCF_021292245.1). NCBI lineage: Eukaryota > Metazoa > Chordata > Actinopteri > Centrarchiformes > Centrarchidae > Micropterus > Micropterus dolomieu. The sequence continues at coordinate 4,917,714 of NC_060165.1, read as the reverse complement.
TTTGAATTACTGAAAACATTACATTTATTTATAGCCTACGTTTACAAACTACCTGAGAAACTCGCTATTGCTGGTTAATTACTGTAACGTTAGCTTCTAAATTAATGTTGTTTTTTTTTTTTTACTGTTGCAATGCTAATCCCTAATTTCAGTAACGTTTGTAGTTTGTACACTTTGGCTTTGGGCATTGAAGTTATAGCCGCGGGAATTCGGTTGAAAAGTGTGCCCTAGTTTTTCATTAGCAATTTCAAACCATCCAAAGCCAAATTATCTCAACTCAAACAGTGTCTAATAAACTTAAGGGTATGTTAGCATACAACATATATTTACAATGATATAAATATAGTAAAGAGGTTAACACTGATTTGTGATTTTATTGTGATTCTATAACACATTATGCTTTTGTTAGAGCAAAAACTAGCATTACCTGCTGACATATCCAAATGTAGTCGGATTCTTAAACAATTAAAGACATTAAAATTTAATTATTAACTGTTCCTTGCAGCTGTTATGAAACAGGTGGGGATTCAATAGAAATTATCACAAAGCTGCACGTAAGTTAATTTCATAGCAGTAATGTAATGTATTGAGTTTCCACTGTGAAAAGGTTAAGTGAATCTCCCATACAATTTTATTAGTCTTGTTTCAGTGGAAAATGTGAGTGTCCTCAAAGCGGTTTTCTGATTTTGGGTACAAACACATACTGAATGAAATGTGCCAAATTTAAAAGACACTGAATATCACACTGTCAGTTTAAAAACTATCATTAATGAATCATAGACATGTCTAAATCCTACATCTTAGCGAAGCTGTTACCACTGAACTCTGTAAAACTTTAAAATTGACTGTGGTCGTCTACACAGGCAGACAACAGGACATTTCTATCAAAACACATCAGCTGACTTGTTGGTCTGAACACTTCGACACAGACCTTCTCATCACACCCAGCCCCTAAAGGGTAATGTGACGGTAATGTCAGGGGTCTTTTCATCCCATCTCATGCTCAGGCCTGTCCTACAGTCTCTGATCCAGCTGGGGTGGAGGATGTGTGACTGACAAGATTAATAGTTTCTGTTTTCTTTTCGAATAATTAACAATGCTTTCTAATTTTAGTGTCTAAAGTGTGATATTGCAGCAGGCTTGCTTTGCAGTGATACATGTGGAAGGTCTTAAAACGTTAAATTTGTCCCTTGTGGAACCTCATCAACGCCCCCTCGACACATTATTTTTTTAAAAAGGGGAGTGTGTCTGTAATTACAGACAGATGCAACTGTGAATCAGGGAGAGAATGCGTGCGTCATGTGGGCTCTTTGGCAGGGTTCCCATGCAGTATGGGAAAGTATGGAATTTGATATTAGTCGTTTCCAGGTCTGGATAAGTATGGAAAGAAGGTATGGAAAAATATGAGTGTTTCCAGACTATTGCCCAGTTCTGTTTTCTAAATGATAAAATGAAGAATTTCTAAAAATTGATCACACAAGCAGAGTGTTTTTCATGGCATCCACCGCAGCCAAATGTTTACCACTGCAAGAAAATGTGGGCTGGGTTGGCCAGATGGGGCCACTGAAAATATTGGGGTGGCACACCAAAACCAAAAGCCATAACTGAATTTTAGGAATTCTATAATACTGCTGTAGTATAGGCCTACAGACGAGTTAAAGATGACTTTTGGTTCTTTTGTTACTAATTATCTAGTCAAGCATAGCCACACCTTCACACTGCGGTTTAGCACTATGTCAGCTCTGGAGAAAGGTCTGGCTCAATCCATTATCATTCATTCATCATTGGTATAAGGGGGGAAACGCTCTGGCTTGTTTGTACGTCTTTAAACCAATCAGTCAGTCCAATGCGGTGGGGGTGCCCTTACAAAATATTGTCTGTGTCTTGTTATGGTGGAAGCGAAAATGGCTAAATCCCTGTAAAAGAAAAGCTTGTTAGCTTGTCTACGCTTGTACCATTAGCAACAAGGTTACTGTTGGGTTGCTAGCTTGGAGGTTGTTGTTGTTTCATATAGGAAAGGTAACAAGCAGATAGCGGAAGAGGAGGAGAATGGCAGCTGAAATAGTAGGCTAATGGCAGGCTTATATGAACAGCCTACTTCCTGTGAGCCAGACTACTAATTATCTAATGTGCATAAACTAATAACTGTACAGCCATCATTTTGAGTTCCACAACAATCTATGTATACTCATTACTAAGAAGCATATTATGCATAGACTCACAAGGGAGGGCCGGTGAGGGGATCAGCGAGTGTATCAGGGTGGTCGTGGCCCCCCGTGCCACCCCTTGGCAGCACCACTGCTAGAGCGAACTTGATGTTGTCGAAAGCAAGGCCAGAAGTATGGCGTGTGACTGAACGATGCACACCTCTACGCAGCTGCCTGTACAGCCTGCAAAACAGCTCTACCCCAACTACCAAATTCTGACACCTGTGCCTAAATAAGTTTGAAAGAGAATGTGGAAATATCAAAAACACCAAATATTAAGCTTGTCTGAACATGGATGAGTTTTGCAGTGATGTAAGAAAGGTAAACAGTCTTTTCTGCGTAAGGAAACCAAACCTTTATGGCTGTGTTCATCATAGTTTCCATGGACTCACAGACTGTACAGACGCCAAGAAAATTTTTTATGTTTTTTCAACTCCTTTTCTGTTTGTTCATTAAAACAATAATATATTATTTAGTTTAATTCCTCTCTGGGCAGAGATGTTTCAAGTGAAACGTTGTCCAACAAACTGCTTTTGAAATGGAAAATGTGTTGGAATCCCGGTGTGGTAACAAGAGTGTTCACACTCGCGCTTCTTTTTTGCCGTTTGTGTTTTGCAGCCACGGCCCATCAGACAACAAAAGCCCTAAGGCACGGTGCCCCGAAACATTCCTTTGGGCATTAGGCTGACCTCTTTTGCATTGTTTATTTTTTTTGTTTGTTTTTTTTCCTCTCAGGGTGGCAGTTGTGGCCTGCATCCATGGTTTTCAATTCAACCATATGCAACATTCTCAAAGGCAGGTGTAATTATAATGTGGCGCAAACAGCTTTGTGCTTTACATATGGCAAGTACTTTTTCTGACTTATCAAAGAAAAATTACCAAAAACTACCCCCAGTATAGCTTAAGTGCTATGGTTTTACATTTCGACTTTGTTCATGGGGAAGTGTGTGTGACAATGAATGAACAACAAATTAATGACAAACTGCTGAATTTGATGGTCATCTTTCCTTTGTGAATAAGGACTGAGCAAAGTCCTTGGTTTCCAAAGGTCAGATGAGGACACATCAGAGCAGAGAGTAACCCTGGCCCTGATGCTTCAGCGTCTCATATCTTCTCTGTATCTCTTCTTAGAACCATAACAATGCCCAACTGGGGAGGAGGCAACAAGTGTGGGGCCTGCCATGGGACAGTTTACCACGCCGAGGAAGTGCAGTGTGACGGGAAGAGTTTCCACAAATGCTGTTTTCTCTGCAGTAAGTACACGTTTTAGCGCGTGAATTAGAATTTGGCTATATTTTATGGCATTGCTGACCGTTTGCAGGATGTCTCCTGTCGCTGTGCAGGAGCTTTTTCACATCTGTGGGGTGGCGATGGGGCAGTGGATTTGACATATGCCTTCCCCACTGTGACACACAAGTGTGAGGGACGTGGGCATTTACCAGGGCTGTATGGGTTATTGAGTTTCATTACAGAAAATGTAGGATAAAGTGTTTTAGGAGCTTGCTCCATGCTGGGGACCAAAAGTCAGGATATTCTCAGCAAATATTCTCTGTAAATACAATCCAATGAATGAATACAGAATCACTGGAGTACCCCTTTTAAAACTGTGTGCTTGACATGTGGTAATGCTGGAGTGAACTATGTCCTCAAAAAACGAAACCTGGCTGACAAAATTGAGAAATATTGTGAGAAAGGTAATGTTAACTTTTCCATTTGAAAAGATCACTGAAGGGGGCAGGTGGCTCAGTTGGTTGAGTGCCCGCCCCATGGGCAAGACTGTGGCCTCAGGTTTGATTCCAGCTTGGAGCCCTTTGCAGCATGTCTTTTCTCTCTCTCTCTCATTTCCAACTTCTCTGTCTGTCCTAACCAAATAAAGGTTACCCCCCCACCCAAAAAAAGATCACTGAAAGTTAAAACACGAGAGCCAACTTTTAAGTCTCGGAGTTTTCTTATTAACATTTGGACAAACATTTGTTGACGTTTTTGGTTTGAAGAAAAAGTCTCAGACTTTTGCCTAACCTTGCCAAAACTCTTAAATGTAATTATGTGAATGTAAGACCTGCACACATTATTTGTAGTTATAATATAGTAAAGGACATCTATTTAGTTGTTTATGCTGTGTTATGCATTTGGTTCAAGCTGCAGAGAGCCATGAAAGATCAGACGTAGAACCCAATACCAGGGTGAGTCAGGACAAAGCCGTGTGGACTCAGTTTCACCTCTCCACAGCTCATCAAAAGGGAGCTTGTGCTCACTTTTCTCTCCATGGTCACTGGTTGATGAGTTCACACTGCATTATTGTCAGTTTGTTGGATGGGTGGGTGGCTTGTCCTGCTCCTGAACCGTCCTTGAAATGTCAGTGAAGATGTTTCAGCAAAGACTTTACACGGAGACCAGGATTATACAAAGCCTGTCATTTAACTGCTATTAAGAGGAGACCAAAGCAATCTGAGCCACAAAAGAGTTGTTTTTTTCCCCCCCAGAGGGTCCCACACAAAGCAAGCTTTGTTTTACACTCGATGGGATCCTGAGCAGGGGGACTCTCTGTCTTTTCCTCCAATTTCTCAGTTTGACATTGGCCACTTTTCATTTCTATATAGGAAAGGCAGAAATGTCACACTGTTGTAAACAGAGCTTCATATGACTCTTTGACTTACTGACTTACTGTGTCTTTATCTTCTTGAATTACTTTGTTATTTTATCACAGGGGAACTAGAAATACTTCTGATAAAACTCTAACAAACTACTATATAAACTAACAATTGTAACAAATATGGTTAAGAAAATATGACTATTTAGGAGCGATTTGATTGGACATACTGCAATCTTCTAACAATCCTGCAAAGCCTTCCTTTTCAAAGCGTTGGCTAGAGGCATTTGTCCAGCCAGTTGTGCGAAATCTTAAACCAGCATCAGACGGTCACACAGGCCAGTGTGTGAAGAGTTCAGCTAATCCCAACAGCCAGTGTGCATACTTAAGCCACTGCAATGCTTTTGTTTTATTTTTTCAAACCATGCATTCTTCACTCTGTACAAACCTGCCAAAAATAGTATCATAACCACTACTGTAGTACTGGTGTTAAATCTAATAAATCCTGTACTGTTGTCAAAAAAAATAATTATGATGGAAAATCTATTATGGCACACATCAAATACGTTGAAATTACTTGTAACTCTAGACAAAAATTATACTTGTTGCATGTGCTTTAGAATAGAAATTAAGTATGGCAACTTCCTGAGTAACTTTTCACAGGTACAGTAGGACTGAATCTCTTGCCTCTCAATGAGATGGTTCACATTAACCAGATGTATATGTATGGAACTAGAAAAGACTACGTTTTGTTTAAAAAAAGATCTGTGCTCGCTGCTGAAATTTTACAATTAAAGCAACATTAAGCAACGATTTGGCGACCCTACTGTTTAAGAGTGTAATTCGTAAATAAGGACAGCTGTACATCTGCATTTCTCATGATCAAAAACTAACAAACACCATCAAGCAAGTACAACAACACAAGACACAGCAAGCCAGCTTATACGTTATTACTTACTAGTCCAACAGAAAGAGGACCACCCTTAAGCTCTTTTAGCTAACACAAAGTAAAACCCAATCCAATATTTACTCTTGTCCGGTCTCTTGCTCGGTCACTCTCTTTTTTTCTTTTCCTCAGATGTCTTTTTTTGGTCTTTTTCGCAGCCTTATGTAGCATTACGGCATTCTTGCGAAAGGTTTGCTGCCCGGGATTCGAATGCTACATAGTGCAATACTAGGCGCGATGGGTCCGGAGTGCCAGTGACAGAAACGTCATTCTCCCTATTTATTTACAAGTCAGTGTAGCATAAATATGATTTTGAACCTTTTATTTTAAGATAAAATTACTACATAATGTCACTTTAAAACTGAAAGAAGTAACATTACAATGAAAGGGCTGAAAGAAGCTGAAGTTTCAGTTTAGGTATAAACACTGAATTGGCAATTTAGGACCTTGAAGAGTTGAAGGAGGGTTTTTTTTGTTCAAAGGTGAAGTGCCAGCTGAACTCAGTAGACGTGCAAGTGGTAAAAGTATTAAAAGGTCTTCAATTTTCTTGCGCAGTGAGTTGAAAGTCTCTCAATTTCTCTTTTATTCTTCAACTAACAGGTCATCTGTCAGTAATGACACTTCAACTGATACTGTAGCGGAGGCTTATCAAAATATCCAAAATAGGTTGGCAGGAGACAGGAGAATAACCTTAATCCTAACCTCTCACTTAAAACGGTAAAATGGTCGATTAGTAGGATATTAGATAGCCACAATCACTAGCTACCTTCACTACGGTCATACACCAATAAAAGAAAACCACCAAACACTAATTCAGTCACTCCAAATAAAGCTGGCTGTATTCAAAGTCAAACAATAATCCACCATATGGTTAGTATAGTCTTACATTTCCGTTAAAGCAATAAAGACCGTTTCAAAATATATCAATCATATACAAAATTTCCACAATTCAAATGATAAAGAAAAGGACTAGTCCAACTTGAGGAGGAGTGTAGTCCAGTAAAATAGAGTTACATTGAGAGGTAAATAAGGGTGTAGGGGTGTGTGGGTGTATGCAGTTCAGTTCAGTGGAGGGCAGAAGGTAAGGTCCTGCCTATAGCTGGGCAGGAGGATAGAGTAGCCTGGAGAGTTACAAGAAGGAAGACTTAGCTTTGCTGGTCCACCAGGACAAGGACGCTCCAAGCTGCAACTGAGCAGGTTGAAGAGCACGTTAACATGGTTGTCCACACCCACTCCAGGGTTCAGTACAGTCCTTTGTTGCTCATTTAACTTCACGAAGACCGGCCAGTTCTTGGTACCACTGCTTCTCCAACACTTATGCATCTCAATTTCACTCCAGGGCCAGGGTGCCTCAAAACCTGTGCTCAAAACTGGAATCATTCAGCAAACTATCTCTTTCCTGTGAACTTCTCCTCCACGCATGAAATGTTTGTCCTTCCCTTCCCCCCAGCTTGCAGGTGCCTAATTTATCTCCTCCTGCTCAAACCACACCTCCAATCAAAAGCAAAAAGCCCATTCTGCCACTCTCCTACCCCTCTCTGCTACAATACATCAACAAATTTCTATTCATACACTTAAATTGACGCTTCAAACCCTTTTTAGGTCTCAGAGTCCCGAGTCCCACAACTTCCACGTTCATACAGAATGAACTCCAACTGCTTTCATTGTACACTGTGTTCAGTCAGTGCTTTCCCTGACATCTTTCGGTTTTATATACTTAAACTGGTCCTCCATTTCTTTCAAGAATTACACTTCAACTTGCCCTTGAAGTTTAATTTATTGCTCGCACTATAGCTTGACATTTCAACTAATTTCAGAGCTTGAAGTTCAAAGGAATCTTCTTCTGCAAGCTTTTGTAGCACTGAATTGACACTTGAACTTCATTCAGGGCTTAAAATCTCAGCTTCTTTTAGTCCTTCCATTTTAACAGATATAATAATAATACAGCATCGTCTTATTTCTAAAACGAAGAGCAAATACTCTGAGAACATGTCAGTGACATCCTAATCACAGGAAGATGCTATATTTCTTTGCTAGGTGCAAAGTGACACCATTCCACTTAAGTAACGCCTCCTCTCTCTGTGTCCTCAGTGGTCTGCAGGAAGGGCTTAGACAGCACCACACTGGCTATTCATGACCAGGAGATCTACTGCAAGTCATGCTACGGGAAGAAGTACGGCCCAAAAGGCTACGGCTACGGTCAGGGGGCCGGGACGCTCAACATGGACCGAGGAGAGCGGCTGGGAATCAAACATGAAGAGTAAGACGGGCTGCTGCATGAGGCCTGAATGTTACATAATGTACTTTAGATGTATATTTAGATGCACAGGTTTGAGTCAATTTAACTCATCATGATAAGCATGATCAATATGATTATTTTAGCCAACATGGAAACAAAGTTTATGTGGAAGTATGTTGTGTGGTCACTGCTGGCGTTGGGCTGTCAGAGATTGTATGCGAAAAAAGCAAATTAAGACAAATTCAGACAAATTTTCATACAATTTAACTGTAAAAAGGCAAGCAGCTACGAAATGACGGGCAACTTATACTGCTATACGACTATAGATTCAATAAAATACAAGTGACATCTTGAAATCTCTGAATAAAGGATCATTCATCAGACTTGCACAAGTGGGCGTCGTGACGTTGACAAGGTTAGTGAGTTCAGTGGTGTGCTATAATGATGTTTATAAGTTGTGGCTGCTTGACGGTGCTCTTGTCTCCAAACAGCGTGCATTCATTGTGCTGAAGTGGAAATAGTTCCCAAATGCATCAGCTTGATAAAAAGATACTTGACGAAGAAAGTTAATGTTAAAAAATAGGATTTTATTTTTGCCCTCGACTAGTGAAGCAGCTTTCTAACTTGACCAGAGAACAGCATGGTGCTGTAAATGGCAGTGAGAGCTACTGCTGGGTGTCCTAGTGATTACAGAGATTTTCCAGTAACTAAGCGCTAACAGGTTTCGGCTCTTGTGAGCTTTTAGGGCCGCAAATTAAATGTCTGTAATGTCAGATCAGCAGGCCAAAAACAAAAGGTGTGTATGAAATCTTCTACATCCATTTCTGTTTTTCACTGCCTGAACCACAAAGCTTTGAGGGAGGAAAGAGACCTTGACGGGAATATTGGCACGCAGTCTTCCTCTTTATCAAATCCAGCTTGGCTGCTGCAGTTCCCAGCCGGTTTGGTGAACAGTGTAGATCCAAGAAGAGAAAAGTCCAAGCTGAAGAGTTTAATACAGCATCTAGTAGATTGGGTTCATGGCTTTCCAACTGGCTTCCAGCCCACATTAGCGGCCCTGAAATCGGATGGGTCTACTTCTGCGACCTGAAGTGAGTGTCAAATGTGTATCCATACATACACATGATGTGAAAGCACCATAAACAAACAGGAAAACACAGACCCACACTCACCTACCCAGAATGTTTACTCCTGCCCCAGACGTCAGGTGATGACGGTTATGAAGGAGCTTATTATGTAACCAGCAGGATCCCGCCTTCCCTCCTCCCTGTTCTCTGCCACAAAGGGCTTCATTCAGGGGCACACTGGGGCTGGCAGTCACCCTCCGATAAGCACCGCTCCAGGGCCCTATTCACTTTCCCACCACTGGTTAAGGACAGAGAGAGGGAGAGTAGGCTAGAGGAGTAAGGTGTGCCAGGTTTATTTCTATTCTTCTAAAAATAAAGGATTATTGCGCAAGTTGTCAGACAACAGACTGAATGTTTAACTGTTACTTAACTAAGGTATGGACTGAGCCATTTATTACTGCATATGTCAGCATTTTAGGTCAGGATTGCTTCGCTGTTAGTAAATGAGTAAATGTTTTGACAAGAAAAGAGGAGGTTCTCATACAAAGTTTCATTCCAAAATCAGATAGCCACCACTTTAAATTGTTTTTACAGAATAATCTGTTAATGCTGAATTAAGTTTGAAAGGATTTCTTTAGATGACAAAATAATGATAATGTTATGATATATCCCCCCACCACCCAGGACACAAACTCACAGACCGACCACCAACCCCAATCCATCCAAATTTGCCCAGAAGTTCGGAGGTTCAGAGAAATGTGCCCGGTGTGGAGACTCTGTCTATGCAGCTGAGAAGATCATGGGCGCAGGCAAGGTGAGAGTTTTACCTGAAGCATCTAACTCTCTGTTTACACAGCAGAGCAAAGGGGATGTCTCCATATTGTTTGTTTTGCTCGATCACTCTAATCCAAAGCCTAAAGATATATCATTTACCATTGGTCGAAGAAGTGTTCAAATCCAAGTAGCAATACCACACTATAGAAATACAAGTAAAGTCCTGCATTCAAATTTTTACTTAAGTAAATGTACAGAAATACCAGCAACAAAATATACTGAAAGTATCTTAAGTAAAAGTACATGTGCAGAATTCAAAACGGAAATATCTCAACAACTACTGGACGGATTGCAGTGAAACTTTCATGGTCTCAAGATGCTATTGACTGACTTTTACGACTCTAGTTATCCCCTGAGGTTGATATTTGTAGTTTTGAGTGAAACATCTTTTGAGTGGATTGCCATGACATTTGGTGCAGACGTTCATGTCCCCCTCAAGATGAATTTTAATCCGCCTGACTTAACGTCTGTCTAGTGCTTTGGTCTGCAGTCCCACCAGCCTCAGCTGCACTTTGTGTTTCGTGCTAATGCAAATGGAGGAGCTAATGTTAGCATGCTAACGTGACATAAACCAATATGGGTAACATGGTGAACGCTCAGTGTGTCCTTTTGATCATGGTAGCCTGCTGACTTTAGCATTTGAGCACAAGTGACTGAATATTCCTGTAAGAACTGACAGTAAAGTCAGAAAGTTTGCGTTTGCAGATTAAAAAAACACACTTTGAATACAATATTCACTGTCAGGCTGTAAATTGAGGCATCTGCCTACAGTATCTCACTTTTGTGAGATACTGTACTGAGATACTGACTACACCCCTCACATACGTGTAAATATTTGATTATATCTTTTCATGTGACAACACTGAAGAAAGGATATTTTGCTACAATGTAGTGAGTGTACACACCTGCTCCCCATTCACACCTGAGACCTCGCAACACCAATGACTCACATGACACCGGGAAGGGAAAATGGCTAAATGGCCCAATTGTAGTCACTTTTGTTGCCAGCGGTTTAGGCCTAGTCCACACTGACACGAGAGTTTTTCCTCCTTCTTTAAAAAAATATCCGTCCACATGAAAACGCAAACACACGCTATAAAGCGCTGTCAAGAGCAAGCCAATACACCTGGCGGCGATATGACCCTAACCGTAAAGCCACGTTGGCCAATCAGAACCTAATAAAATTGTAAACAAAGCAGGCAGTGGCGCACAATCTGACATCAAACACAGCGGATAACGGCGCACAGTCTGACGTCACAAGGCAAAACCCCTGGTTTTACTGTCTACATGACACTGCAACCGGCGTTTCTGAAAATCCTCAAATGTTTGGTTTCAGTGACCTGATACTGCGTTTCCGTGTGGACAAACGGCCGAACCGCTTAAAAAAAAGTCACGGTTATAAAAATACCTGTGTTCGTGTGGACAGGGCCTTAGACATGAATGGCTGTGTGATGTTAATTTTGAGGGGACAGCAAACTTACACTGTTATACAAGCTGTACACTCTCTACAGTGTAGCAAAGTGTCATTTCTTCAGTGTTGTCACATGAAAAGATATAATCAAATATTTAATAATGTTGTGAGGGGTGTACTCACTTTTGTGAGATACTGTAGATATTAGCCAAGTCAGCTATTTGACTTTCACTTGTTGAGACAAGATTCAAATATTATGACTATTGTCTGAGGATTCATATATTGTCAAAACACTGACGGAGAGTGTACAGCTAGGCTGTGCCTGGGAATCCTGCAACTCCATTCTGGTATTTCTTGTTGACATTAATGACAGAACCTCGTGTTTACGCTACACTGCGAAATTAACTGACCTTTCAAATGTGCAGTTCGTGTTCAACTTTACAGAACGATCATTATAAACAGTTTTAGCATTGGCAGCCCCAGCAAAAATCAAACCTCTAACCCAAGCAGTGTTGGTTCTGTGAGCCACAGGACTACATCACAAAACACACAAGGATGAAATTGTCTGGATTGAACGCACATGGTTTTTACACTGCTGAACCACATGCAGGCGGATTGGCGTGCTCTCTCATAATGACAGAACATATATCCTTTTTTTCTGATTGTTCCATAAAGTTTGGATGGGAGCTTCCTAACAGCTGGGGTTAATCTTATGAGACCCCCTGGACACTGCGGTTCTGGCAGATGTTGTTGACACACAAATTTTACAGTAGATGAAGTCATGAGGCTTACAGTCGAGAGATGTATCAGCAGGATGTTTGGTCCTGAGGAAGAAAATTAAGTCTCAGAGTAGTTACTCACATTTAAACCTGTCCACAAAAACAAGATTTGTGTCCCATTTCCTGTCGCTGATCACGTGTGGATTAGCACAGAGCTGATTTATAGCAGGTGATGTCAGGGCGGAGAGTTATTAATGTGTTTCCTAATGGGAGGAAATCTACGCGAGGCTCCACTCACTGGTTAAAGCATAGCCTGTAATTTTCTGTATAATGGAGACATTCAGAGAGGCCCCCGGGATGTTGGAAAACTGAGCAGCAACGATGACATCTGCTCCAAGAAACATCTGCAATTATCGGCTGTAAATAACTACAAACACAATCTTTTTGATCCGACTAGTTTTGTTTCAGCGCTGTACCTAAGCCTAACAATGTAAGGTGGAGTCAGCACAAAGGCTTGAACTTGAACGGCTGCCACTGTAGGTGTAAAATTTAAAATCATTTTTCTCCTCATAGCCATGGCATAAGAACTGCTTCCGCTGTGCAAAATGTGGCAAGAGCCTGGAGTCGACCACTCAGACTGAGAAAGACGGAGAAATCTACTGCAAAGGTGAGATAAATCACGTGAGATAAAACGTAACAAATATGTGTAGTGTTCGATTACAACAGGATTACTGTCATCACTAAGGCTTCTCAGAGAGGCAGGAAAAATACAATTCACAGAGCAAGAGTAGAATAAATCCACCACACACAGTGACATGAAGAATCTGCTCCAGAGTGATTCAGCAGCAACAGATGTTCTCACCAAAACATCCTTTTGATGTTTAGGATAATGTGTGATCACTGACATAATGGCCCTAAACTAGTTCTTCAAAAGAAATATCACGGCATGAAGAACACACAGCAAACTGCAGTCTGATGAAGGTCAGGTACAACAGGGAGCATATATACACACTCTGTGTGTGTATATATATATATATATATATATAGATACAAGTGCTGGTCATATAATTAGAATATCATCAAAAAGTTGATTTATTTCAGTAATTCCATTCAGAAAGTGAAACTTGGATATTATATTCATTCATTCCACACAGACTGATATATTTCAAGTGTTCATTCCTTTTAATTTTGATGATTATAACTGACAACTAATGAAAACCCCAAAATCAGTATCTCAGAAAATTAGAATATTGTGAAAAGGTTCAATATTGAAGACACCTGGTGCCACACTCTAATCATCTAATTAACTCAATACACCTGCAAAGGCCTTTAAATGGTCTCTCAGTCTAGTTCTGTAGGCTGCACAAGCATGGGGAAGACTGCTGACAGCTGTCCAAAAGACGACCACTGACACCTTGCACAAGGAGGTCAAGACACAAAAGGTCATTGCTAAAGAGGCTGGCTGTTCACAGAGCTCTGTGTCCAAGCACATTAATAGAGAGGCGAAGGGAAGGAAAAGATGTGGTAGAAAAAAGTGTACAAGCAATAAGGATAACCCCACCCTGGAGAGGATTGTGAAACAAAACCCATTCAAAAATGTGGGGGAGATTCACAAAGAGTGGACTGCAGCTGGAGTCAGTGCTTCAAGAACCACCATGCACAGACGTATGCAAGACATTGGTTTCAGCTGTCGCATTCCTTGTGTCAAGCCACTCTTGAACAAAACACAGCGTCAGAAGCGTCTCGCCTGGGCTAAAGACAAAAAGGACTGGACTGCTGCTGTCCAAAGTTATGTTCTCTTATGAAAGTAAATTTTGCATTTCCTTTGGACATCATGTGTACTGACGGAAGTATCCGAATTGAGACACAAATAGTAGCGTAATGGCTCTCATTCACTTATAATTAGGCTAAGAGAACCTTTAACAGAACCTTTAAAAAGCCTCACCAAAGCTTTCCAGTCTGGCTCAGACTACAGAGAACAAACTGCAGGTACAGTATTATCACACTGTGAGAATTCCACCTGGTCAAAAAGATACCAGTGACCGGGAAGGAGCTGATGACATGGCAAAGTAAGCACTTAGATCAGCTCACCGATATACATACATTTTTACTGTCTTGATGATTCATTCATGTCAAATTTACAGCTGCTGACTTTTGAGCCTGAACGTTCTGTCCTGTTAGTAATGGTGACTGGTATCACTGATGACACGTGCTAATAAAAATGATTAACTAGTTGTTTAAAAATATCAGGTTGTGGCTTTATTCCTGGTAGACATTTGTTTTCTAATACCAGGAGGTTGTTAAATGTTATTTTATCCCCTGCGACTAACTCACCAGAAATAGTGCTCTCTTTAGATGCGGAAAAGGCGTTTTGATAGGGTGGAGTGGTCCTACCTTTTCCACATACTTAAAAAAATTATGTTTTAGTTCCACTTTTATCTCATGGATCAAGCTCCTCTATGCCTCTCCTGTCGCAGCGGTCAGTGCCAACGGAGTGAGATCTGACCTGTTCTCTCTTGCGCGCGGAACCCATCAAGGTTGCCCGCTATCCCCATTGCTATTTGCCATCGCTGTAGAGCCCTTGGCCATCTGGCTCCGTGAGGAGGAGGGATTTAGTGGTATCACTCGGTTTCGATCTGTCACACAAGCTTTCCCTGTACGCAGATGACCTTCTACTTTACGTTTCGGATCCGGCATCCTCTCTTCCCATTATCTTAAACATCCTGGATCAGTTTAAAATACTTTCCAGCTACAAGCTCAACCTTGAGAAAAGCGAATACCTCCCCATTAATTCACCTGCTGAGGGGCTCCCTCAGTCCCTCTTCCCCTTTAAGGTTTCGGATGGTTTCAGATATCTGGGGATCCTCATCACCAAATTGACCACAGAGCTTTTTTTACCGCTGTAAATCAGGCCCGGCCAGATGGTCCTCCATTCCTCTCTCTAATGGGACATATTTCAACATATTCCAGTATTAATCAATAAATCTTTCTTCTCCACACTTGATCAAATGATAAACTCGTTTCAGACATGCACATGTTGAAAGATCGGTCCTTCAACTCCCCAGGTCTGAAGGTGGCCTGGCACTGCCGAATCTTCGCTGGTACTACTGGGCCTGCAATATCAACAAACTTCTTTTCTGGAACACTTAATTGGCACCAGGTGAACAACCTCAGTGGGCTTTGATGGAAACATTTCACTTTGTTTGGTAGTTTGCTCCCAGTTACCTCTCTCAGTCATGGCGGTTGCGCACAATCCAATTGTGACCAGCACTTAAAAAATTTGGAATCCATTCAGGAAACAGTTTGGTTTACATACCCCATCTGGTCTAGCGTCTGTCTTTCGTAACCACCTATTCTCACCCTCCTGTTCGGATCCAGTTTTTCAGACTTTGTACACTAACGGTATCTTTACCTCATTTGTGGACCTGTCAGTAAAACTCAGCTTGCCAAATAACCATCTATTCCGCTTTTTTCAAATTTGGCACTTTGTTCAAAATCAATTTCCTCAACTGCCCCCCAGACTCCATGATGGACTTTTCCCTGACACTTGACAGGGGAGGGGGCTCACCTCGGTTATATATAATTATATTTTTAATATACATCCAGTATGCTTGGAATCTCTGAGGGCCGTCTGGGACCAGGACCTCAGGATGACTGTCGGATAAGCAATGGAGACACATACTGGACCTCGTACACACTTCCTTGATATGCGGGCGGGACAATCTTCTACAATGTAAGATTTTACATAGTGTCCATTTCACTAATGCAAAACTAGCTAACATTTTTCCTAATAGACTCACCGCCAGACTACATGCATATGTTCTGGTCATTTCCACAATTAAGTATGTTTTGGACTTCACTCGACCCCCATCATTTCCAGAGCTGCACAGCGAATTATCGCATTCACCTCCTTGCTGGCAAGGAGGCTCATACTCCTTAAATGGAAGCATTCTTCCCCACCCACCCACAACAGATGGATTCAAGAGATACTGCAGTGCATCAAGCTTGAGAGGGTCTTACGAGGGTCTGGCATTTAAAAGGGAAAAGAACGGTTTGTCAAATATAATCTTTTCAATTGTGACTGTTGATGTTATTATAACTGTATATGTTTTCCCCGTGTAAATTCAATCAAGAGATTGGTCCAAAAATATCAGGTTGTGAATAGATTAAACAGTTCCACAGTGTTATGTAGCCAAGTCACTGCTGGCAGCTGATGGGATCATACTGTATCAGTAAAAAACAGAACTGGATGTACTGGCTCTAACAACAACCCCTTGACTTTTATTTGACATTGGCTGGACGACACTGGCCTCGTCATGCTAACAGAGCTGCTCGCCGTCCAGATAGAGATTCAGAGGGCAGAAACATCTGCAGTCTGACCTCCACACTGGATTCTCTCTCCTCAACAGCATGATGAGATGGGATGGTTTGGTTAAACAGAAGACGCGCACACAGTGACACACACTGGCAGGCAAAGAAACAGACATGATCACACACATAACCAGATGTCAGCAGATGGATGTTTGCTGAATGTCATAATGAAACCTTGTACTGATGAGGAGAAATGTCGCGTCTCAGCTCTAAACCCGAACAGGCCAGACTCTGGCTGCTGCTATCTATCAGTAGGTTCGTCTCAGGCGGCTCACTGTCCTCTAATGGAGACAGCCTGACTCTGTCTTTGCAAAAGAAAGCTAAAGTGACTTCCAAACACTTTAACATTTTGTTTAAACTACCTTGTTGATTGACCACAGCTTGAGTAGTGAGCTTGTTTTAAACATCACATGTTGATGGCAGATAAGCAGCTCTGAATGTTAGAGCTGGGAAACAGCACCGTGAAATATGTATTGTGCTTTCTCTGCATACACACACGCAAACACACACATTTACGTGTGTCAGCTTTGGGGACATTACATCTAACCCTAAGCCTTAACCTGTGTCCCAAAAGGCTTTTGCCCCAGATTGGACAAGCCGTACCCAATCAACTGGTCTTTAGTCCAAAATGTTTCCCCCAAGGAAATACCCACGTGATTTTTCTATTCTGACAGATCAGATATCTTCTTAAATTATGTGCAGTAGGACGTCATGAAACCATTACTACAGCAGACATTTTGCCACGTCAGAGCAGGAAAGACAAAGGTGAAAATAGTAAATGGATGGTGGCTGAATTCCATTTAGCTGCTTCTGTTTCAGGCTGTACTGGTTTTGTGCATGCAGGCTGACTGTCACGGCTTACTACATTTTAATATAGCAGAGCCGTCCTTAATGTTATCAGTTACCGCCTGCCATTATCTGACCATGATAAGTCAAACAGTGTCACTCAAAACACGGTCAAACCTCAAACTCATCTCAGTGGTAATAGGTTTGTAGCACGCTGAGGTCAGAGTTACCCCTCAACAGCAAAATCTTCTTCCAAATAAAAGTGATACAGTCATGATGATGGAAGATGTGTGTAGCTAAGTGATGGAACTAGCTACTTGATATGGAAGACAGAATGCTAACATGAAGGCTTTTGATTTGGGATGGAAAATATGGATGGATTAGCTGTGGGAGTTATTAAGGTACGTCTTGATAATGAGAAGATAAACAGTAAGTGTGTGCCCGGGTGAAATCTGGTGTTTCACCACTCTGTTTCAACTGGACACTGTGTGTGGAAGGCTGGAATAAGAAAAGTTCAATGTGCCATCTCAACGATACAGAAAATGTGTGTTTGTTGTGTTCAACATGGATGATCCACAAAGACCGAATTGGTTGTTCACATATCAAAGTTATCATTAGTTAGCCAGATACATTCAAACAGCATTCATTCTTCTGCTTTTTAGTGCAAAATGTATTTAAATTTTGTACATAAATTTTATAGTGTCGGTATAGTATATAATGTACTGTGCATATAATGATTTTTCTTTTGGTTTCCTGTATTACTGGGAGATGTCTTGTCATGTCTTGGATGCTTGATTTATAGTGTTGTCTGGTAATCCCATGAGGGAGGGGCCACATGTTTAGCATGACATGGAAATGGAAACTAACCAACATAATTCACACACTGCTGAGGTTCCTTCCTCCTCTTTAGGACAGCCTGTTCCAGCAACATTAAATAATTTTGTTCCACCTCTGATAAGTTTCTTTTAGCAAAGAGCCGGCCTGGCTGATGTCATCATGCTGTGTGGAGCTTAGAGACATCACCTTAAAACAATAACTCAAGTTTTGAAATAGCAGTTTTGATCAGTAATATAAAGGATGCAGCTTTTGGAGTCTGCAGCCTGTTAATTGGTTTCCTCTATATCCCCCCCCCACAGCGTGTTACGCCAAGAACTTCGGGCCAAAGGGATTCGGTTATGGCCAAGGAGCCGGCGCTCTGGTTCACGCTCAGTGATTTGTGAACTGGATCATTCCTCTGTCCAACAGAATCATCAGCCAGCCCTTTTCATGTGTTTTCTCCCTCAGTTGCTTTTATGTTGAAATCAATGCTCATGGTACAAATAAAAACATTGACAAAACAAACCACGTGTTCACATTTGACTGTATTTTATTATTAAAGCCATTAAAACTGAACCATGCCCATATGTTTACATCTGAAGCGGAGTTACAGTGATGTCTGAAGGTGGGCAGAGAGGCACTGGAAATGATTATGTGCTTTGTCTTTTTTTTATTCTTTTATTATCCCACGTGGTGAGGGTGAGAGGGGAGACAGAAAGGACACCGTTTAGGCTGCTGGAAGAACTAGTGAGGGCTGAAATGGCTTTGAATTCATGTCCTGGATGAGCCGGGAGTGCTGAACTCTGCCCTAAAAAACAAAAAACACTAGCCTGCAAGTACTTAAAAGGCAGATAAGAACATAAGTGGTTAGTTACCTGTACTGATATGAAATCTACAGCCTTGTCATGACCTTTGACGCACAACAAAAATAGCTGCTGTGTGTTGTCTTTCTAGGGCAGAAGTGACATCAGTGGTTGGTTAGCGAGATGGGGGGGGTGTGAAACTTGGAATGACGACATAACCGTACCCTTCTGATGATGCAAACATGAGGCCCAAAAGTTTCGGAGGCCTTAATGTAATATAACCTCCCTCTATCCTTAAAACTATTGCATGATCACATTTCAGCTTTTAGAAAACAAAAAAAAAAAGTTGGCGTCTGCCTTAGTTCTCTAGTGTCTTTGCTTTACAATTTGTACATCCAGTGGTATAACAAACCCAGCGGTATATGACATACAAATAAAATTAAAAAAGACCTTTAGGATGACTATTGACTACAGAGTCCACAAGCATGGAACATTCAAATATATTACACACTTGCACAGGAGGGCCTGGCGACCTGAAAGGAAACTTCCACTAAACACACTGGATCTGATAGAAAGATAAAGAAAAAAGAAAAAAAAAAAGACAAATGAACATAATGAAGAAAAGTACTTGCAAATACTTAACATTCACTATATACAGACACGTGGCTTGCCGGGCTGTCACCATGGTGATGACGATGACGGGGCGGGACGGGACGGGGTCGACGGGTTGGGCGGCGAGAGCCCAGCTGTCCCAAGCATCGTACATGCAGTGGAGTTTCGTGGCTGGGGGAAATTCAGGAGGCTTGCCTATAGACAGCAGTGTCGGACATCACTAAAAGCTACAGTCATACACTTGGAGTATAGTCACTTGACTTTCTTCTTTCCATTTGGTTGGAAGAAATCCCCAAAAAACAAAACTAAAAAAAGTCTCCAGGAGCACCTTCAACTAACACTGACGAAAAGAACAAAAGAGTTACAGAGAAGGATATTGTTTATGTACAGATGCACATTCTTTACACTTGAGTCCATCCTGCTGCTGCGGCGGCGGCGGCGGCGGCTGAGCCGACTGTCGCGGGGGTGGGGTTGGGGGTCCAGACAGGAAGTGATGGGAGTTGGCCGTGTCTGATGGGGCCCCTCCTCCTCCTCCTCCTCTCTGTAAACAATGGAAGCGTCGGTGTGAAGCGGCGCTGCTGGGCCCTTGTGTTCAGTAACGGCCAAAAAAAAAAACAACACACACACAAAAAAAATAACACTAAAAAAAAAAAAACGATCAGTGCAATGTTGTAGGCAGACAGACGACAAACAAAACAAGTAAGACTTTACAGCTTTTTGAGAAAAACACACACGGAATGGACCTTTCTTGTAAACTTGTCTGTCCTTCTGCATTCTCTTTTTATGCTCAACTCTGCTGTTAATAAATACACTCACTGTACCTGTCTATATAGAGTTTAATGCTAAAGTTCCCGGGCTTCCATGTCAAAATAGCTACAGGTACTTGGTTAACCACTTTTCCTCAAAAAAACCCCCCCTACTGTTAAAATGATGAGAAATGTAAAAATGATGGCGCTAGAACGTCCTTACTTTATCTATAAATAGTTTAAAAATAAATATACCTGTATCACATTGTCTGTAGGATCATTTCTGTCATGCCTACAGTGGTCGCCACTAGAGAAGTCCCAATTCATGCACTTAATCCTGCATCAATACTTTTTATAGGTTATTACTTTGCCAAAAAAAAAAAAAACAACACTCAGACGCAGCTTTATTTCAGCAGGTGAGAAGTTGGACTCCTCCAGTGGCTCCGGCTGTAACCCCACACTTTCCTCTGAGAAGAAGTTCCAACTTATGTTGCCAACTCTCATCAGCTCAACTTAAAATTCATCACGGTGCAAAATCAAGACCTTAAAAAGACATTCCCTTATCTCTAGCATACTTTAAAACCTATTCAAGGTTAAATAAACAGAACAAGAAACTTTCCTTCAGCTTCCCTGGCCACCACAGACAGTTATCACAGGAACAGCAGAGTTCCTGAACCAATCAAAAACAAAAAAAATACACACAGGGCACAACAACAGGGACACCATAAATAAGGATATAAAGTGGGAAGGGAAAAGAACGATACTGCCACTTTATGGTGCTGCTGTCTATGCAGCGTCACATCTCCGGTAACAGAAGAGCTTTTATTTTGTAATTCCTCTCGGCCGTCAGCCTCTCTCCTCTCCGCTCGTGCCTCGCAGCGGTGCACCGTCCAAAGGACTCGGGAGAAGAGACGAGGTGGAGGGGTTTGATAGCAGTGGAGGTACAGTAATGGAGTCTGATTTAGAATAGTAGTAGTAGTAATAGTAATAAACATGGTGGGGGCTGAGGGAGAGGATGGGGTGTAGGTGTGGCGTTGCCCTGTAACAGCATGCTAGTCCTGGCTGATATTTTTTCCAAAGTCATTTGATTGGTGAGGGAGAGATGGTCCAAAAAAGCAAGCGCTCCCGAAAACAGCATCGCTCCGATATGAAGGCCGGGGGGTGGGGAGGGTGATCCTTCCAAACTTCCTTCCAGCCGGCGCCGCTTGACTGCCCACCCCCCCTTCTCTTCTCTTCCTCTCCTTCCTCTACACCAGCTGGTAGCCCGAGCCAGACGTCTGGTCGTATTCTATTGTGTACTGTGTGGTCCAGTCCACCGTCACGGGCCGGATCAGACCGCAGCAGCGGATCTCGAAGAAATCTATGAGATTTCTGAAGCAGCCATGGCTGGAGAGGGACAGAGAGAGAGAAAGAGGAACATGAGTGGTGTGAGGAAACAGACGCCACCATTCCGATTGCGCAGGAAGAGTAACAACTACTTTTTGTATTATTTCTATGCAACAGAAACAGAGGTATTTTCCCTTTTGTTCCACTTCCAAGTCAAAACCTGGCACCAACATTACCCACAATGCAACTCAAATGCTGACAGTACGGTCCAAGATTTAGGTGTGTAATGCTAGTAGCAGCTAATGTAGCGCCCAGCTGCTAGCCTCAAGCAGAGATGAGGAGCTACAGAGGCGTGTAGCCACAGAGCTAAGTTCTTCTCCACACACCCCTTTTTTGTCATTTTCAAACTTGTTGTCTTCAGCCCCAACTGATGCTGACTCAAGTTGACACTTAGCGGACTTCACAATGCTCCCACTGGAGCTAAAAAAGGCTTTATGCGACTTTTTTCACATAAGCAGTAGTGTTTCACCAACACCTGGAAACAGACTTAAATTCCCCTTTAAAGTTTTAGTGCCATCTAGTGGTGGGGGTTGTGAATTGCAATAAATGGCTCACTGTGCATTCACTTGCTCCTCGGATGAAAATAAGTACTTTATTATAAATGTATTTATTCTAATGACAATTGTAAATTCAGCAGTAAAAACCTAGCTTTGGACTTTTTCTCCATGGAGGTTGTACATTATATCAATTTAATTTCTAAATCCAACAACAAAAAGGCTGCGAAAACTGTCAACATATGGTCCTCGGGAATCAGATTATTCCTACACTACATGAATGATACATCATCATGAAGTATCATTTATGTAGTTCATTCATTTTAGGATTGTCTAGCGATATATCGATTATCGCTGAATTTGCTGTATCATTATCGTGAGCCATGTAACGTGTATTATATCGTGAGGTACCCTGCGATTCCCACCCCTAGAGAAGATATGTCCTAATTTGGGTGAACCAAGCCTTTAATGTTATTACTGAAACGAGCTGAAATAATGAGAGACTGCCCTCTGTAGTAAAAAAAAATAATAACAGAAGATCATTTACTTGAACGGGCTTTCAATGGATGTGGCTGTGACTTTAAAGTGCTTGTATCTCCGAGCGTTCATCCTCTCGTTGGTGGTGATTCCCAAAGCAGCAATCTAAGAGAGACACAAGCAAAGACATCAGTATCACAGACATAAATACCTACTGATATTCAGATTGTAGCAGTTATCAGTTTAGAGTAGAAGAATTGATGCCTACGTGTAAAACTCAATTTTAAATCCTAGTTTTAATTAATGTTTTAAATGTGTTGTGTAAACCCAGACCTGGTATAGCTGACACATGATGAGCACGGCCACCCACATGAAGTGGAAGATGCTGTTGAGGAACATCCAGAACATCCAGGGAGAGCAGGAGGCGATCTGGGTCAGATAGAGCCAGAAACCATCCTTGGCATAACTGGTGGCACAGTGGATCCTCCAGTCTGAGGGAAACAAGAGAGAAGTCAAGGAGCTGGCAGACAAACAGAGCGAGTCAAGTGTGAAAACGAGGGAAAGAAATTTAAAGGGTTCTTCTACTCACAGGAAATGCAGCCGTATATCATCCAGCAGATCATGCAGAGCAGGAAGAACAGGTAGCCCATGAAGTAGCGGTGATTCCCACTTCCTGTAGAGGAGAAACAAACACATCTTGTCACATCTTCACCATGTTAGCTTGCTGACACTTGCTCATTAGCAATAAACACTAAGTTGTGATGTCACAAGTTTTGCAGGTATTATATATATATATATATATATATATATATATATATATATATATATATATATATATATATATATATATATA
>NC_060165.1:4812516-4894257 GCF_021292245.1 Micropterus dolomieu | reverse complement strand
ATGGGTCGAGGCCGGGTCTTCCAACATGACAATGACCCAAAGCACACAGCCAGGATAACCAAGGAGTGGCTCTGTAAGAAGCATATCAAGGTTCTGGCGTGGCCTAGCCAGTCTCCAGACCTAAACCCAATAGAGCATCTTTGGAGGGAGCTCAAACTCCGTGTTTCTCAGCAACAGCCCAGAAACCTGACTGATCTGGAGAAGATCTGTGTGGAGGAGTGGGCCAAAATCCCTCCTGCAGTGTGTGCAAACCTGGTGAAAAACTACAGGAAACGTTTGACCTCTGTAATTGCAAACAAAGGCTACTGTACCAAATATTAACATTGATTTTCTCAGGTGTTCAAATACTTATTTGCAGGTGTATCATACAAATAAATAGTTAAAAAATCATACATTGTGATTTCTGGATTTTTTTTTTTTTTTTAGATTATGTCTCTCACAGTGGACATGCACCTACGATGACAATTTCAGACCCCTCCATGATTTCCAAGTGGGAGAACTTGCAAAATAGCAGGGTGTTCAAATACTTATTTTCCTCACTGTATATATAAACTTTAGTATTGGACACATGAAAACTTTGACCTTGGACCTGACGGTGGTGCGAGAGGAAAAGTCAGGGGACCAACAACGACGTCACAATTCATAACTTTGCTTTCAGCCTGGACCAAAATTGTGAACAGATGGATGAACAGACAGACACTGCTGTCCATGAAGTCACGCTGCTAGCATGTCTAACAGGAAGTGCAACAGATATTATGTGATATTATACAAATTCTTGCTAACATGTGCAAATTAAGGAGCTTAACAGCAGAGATAAGAGAGGATACCTGCTGACATGACTAGGTGGCTGTGCGTCATGCAAGTCTAAAAGACATTTAAAGCCCTGAATATACTTGCTTTTAACTACGCGTTCGTGTACACAAGATGGCTGCCACGCGTATCCTGCGTTCCTTTGGAGCGTAGGTTGTGCACGTCCCCAGGAATTAACGCTACGCTTCCGCGAGATGCAGTTCTGCACATGAACGTGGGACTGTATGTCGATCTGACCGGCAGGTCATCAGCAATCTCCTGTTCCACACACCAGCCCAGGTGGTGGCGGTATGCAGTTGGTTTGCCAAGGTCAGCAGCAGACTTCTAAAAAGGAGATTTATGGCGAGATGTTTACAATAAAACTCCTGGAGCTAGTCTGCAATTACTGAGATCGTTATGATGTCTCATTAAAATCACAACCTGCTGGAGTGTCGCTATGTTTGGTTTGTTTACGATGTACAAATTCAGAGGTTGTCGGAGGAAGATAATGCGGTGTTGGCGAGGGATGACCCGGTCCTGGTCTCCCCCCTATTCAGGTTTAATCCTCCAGGTACACACAAAGTATGCAGGCAAGTATGAGAACAATGCCGTTTGCGTCGCAGACGCCTGTCTATGCCTATGCATTGTTAAAAAGCAAGTATATCCAGGGTCTTTGAGAAATGTTTTGTTTAGGAACTTAATGGTTCCCTGTGGATTTTTAAACCTCTAGTAGTGCTGTGGAGCTGTTTCTACGGGGCTTCCCCTTGTTCATCTTGTGCATGAACATGCACATGCACATACAAACCCCAATACACACGACACACACTCCTACCACCAAGTCCACTGATCAACAGGTGACGGTAACACACCAAGATGCGCTGCAATGCGCCAGCAAAGACAGGGAACAAGATGACCACTAGCTTGTAAACGTGGTCAAAAACAGTGCTGGATTTAAAACACTGTGGCTTTGTAAATGTTTTGTGAGGAAGTAAGCGCATTCAGCGCGTTTGCGTTTTGCCGAGGACCGCCTGAATGTAAACAGACAGGACGCATACTGTGCGAGCACTGCTGTATATTTACCCTCGAAAAGATGACATGCAGCGCAAAGAAACCCCATACCTGCATCATAACCTGTTGTGTTTATGATATTTTAAACTTCTAGCCATGAGGCAGGGCTTGTTGTTTGTTCAGACTGTTTCCACACTTTTAAAGCTTCTTCCTGACCACCTGGTTTCCAAATGGAAGTGCAATAAGCCCTCTGCACTCCTTCCTTCCCCCACTGTCTCCAGTCTGCTGCTCAGACGCCGTCTGAAACAATCCTGGACCCTCACACAGACGGGCGCGCACACTGGCTTCTCTCACAATTTCATTTCCCCCCTTTCTTTCTTTTTGCTTAGAGATGTTTTGTTTAAGCCCTTTTATTTTATAATGGTTTTAATTTATAACAAACCAAATAATTACCCACTACTTTCTTTGTTGTAGATCATTACATTTTTCAGTGTAGTTTAGTCAATTGAATGTTTTATCACCGGACACATTCATTAACGATCCAAAACAGGTCTACACTTAATGATGTGCTCTGTCTGGAAAGAGTAAGGGGAGAAAGCCAGTTGGCTAACATTAAATAAAATTAATACAATTATCTTGAATGCACTAACCATAACCTTTTTTCTACAAAATCTGTGGACAATTTGTTTCACAAAAGGTACCCCAGCTTACTCAGACGTGAAACATTTCCCTCGACATGTTTTTCTGCTGCGCACCAGAACCAGAAGAAATTGAGAGCAGACACATGTGGCTTCTTAAAGTGGAAAATGGAACTGATAAAACACAATAAAAAAGCCACAGCTCTCAGTAAGCAGATGAAAATTCCGTGCAGCCGGTAGTTTGGGAGTGTATGTGTTGTTGACGTCCTCATAAATCTGCTGTGCTGATGACATACCGACACAGTTCCCCACCCAGGGACAGTGGTGGTCAAACTTGGCAATGCAGCGGTTGCACACGGCACAGTGTTTGGACCTGATGGGCTTCCGTATCTGTAAAGAAACCAGTCATACAAGCAGGGAAAAGTTGTCTTATGATTGCTTTTATCCTCTGTATGGATCGTACATCTCATGTAAGAGAGTAGTCTGAATTTACCAAGCAGGTACTGCAGAATATGCTCAGATCCAGGCTGCCTGTCTCTGCCAGCTCCACAATTGTCTGGAGGAAGGAAACAAGAAACAAAAGCAGGATTTAAAAAAAGAGACATGGCAGAAAAACAAACAACTGAGAAATTCATCTCGTCAAGGTCCATTTGGCACTGCAACAAAAGACCAAATGACAGTGTACAAGCTGGGGCTGGGATTTCCAGCTGAACTATCACGCGGGATGCTCTGCTGATTCACAGTGAGCTACAATGGGATTTACAATTTGATTCAGCCATTAGTTTGTTTTCTGTTTTTAAAGGCAAACTAGTTGTCGTAAGAGGTTTGTTTTTATCTAATGTGCAATCTAATCCTAATATACAACACGCTCAGAGGAAAACAAGAGGTGGAATGGGATCCTCTGTAAGGGAAGGAAAGCTTTGAAGCTGACGAGCTTAGTACAGTGGCCAGTACTGCGCTGTGCTAACAATGCAGGGTAAATTTAGCTCCTCATCAATCACAGAGCCTGGTGAGAAGCAGGGCCTCTGTTGTCCTCCATTTGAGTGTGATAATGAGGGCAGAGAGGACAGAGGGCAGATGACTGTGGGCAGCAGGCCAGGGAATCAGCCACCAAGCAGCCGTGATCTCTCCAGTGAATACTAAGCATCTTTCTGCTGGGAACTGGAATTACACGTGGTGTTGGAATAAAATATGGGGGGAAAGTTACCAAGAAAAAAAGCACATGATCAGAATGCCAGTATTCATTATACCAACATTATGCAACAAAAGTCAAACCATTCAGAAGGAAAAACAGCAGTTGAAATATAAGATAACATCATCAGGATTTAAGGGCTTCAACATTTTCTTTAAACCATGTGCTTGCTGCTTGTTTCTTTCCTGCAACTTCACCTTTTTCTTCTGCTCCTCTGATGCCTTGATAATTCCTGGGTCAGACTTCCAGGATTTGCCAAAGTTGTAGAAAAGAGCCAGGGTGTTTATCAGGAAGGGCACGTGGACGGTGGCAAAGGGGAGATGTGCAGCGGGGTTAAGGAAGAGTCGGTGGACTGGGTTTTTACCACAATCAAATCCTCTTTATTTTAACCAAAGTACAACTGCTGTTGAGACTCTTCAGGTCTGCAAACTAACATCTCCTTTCTGTGATAGTCAAGATCAACGTGGAGACTTGCCAGACAAGTCAAGAACTCCTCGCCCCGGAGAAGACGCAGGTCAAGATAATGAACTCACAGCAAGAAGTGAAGAACCACATAACTCCTTGCTGATTGTTTTAGCAAAGAGAAGAGACTGCAAAAGCACACACACACTTCCCTCTCACTCATCATGTGGTCTAAAATAAGGTTCACCAGATGTGCACAGACAGATATCCTTAAAGGAACTAACTATTTCTTTTGAGCCAGGTCTGAATTAAGGATATCAGCTATCTGACCAATAAAAAAATCCAACTAAACTTTCTCAACACATGTTGTCTTGATGTTTAATCCAAGTCTGACCTGATATGAGCAATTTATGAATGACAATAATTAACCTCTTGTGTACCACGTAACTACACTGCCATTGACTGATCCTTCATCTAACCATTTACTAGGTATTTAAGTAAAAAAACAAACTCAATTACTCAGTAAGAAGTTGTCTGTGTGTTTTCTTTTTAAAGCAGAAGACAATGTCAATCTCTTGAAAGAATTCAAATCCTTCTAAAGAAACTGATCAAATTAAATATTGAATTTTTATTCACCCAGTTTGATTTATTTCATCTGTTATTAAACAGGGTGGTGCTCCTTTGCTGAGTGTTTACTAAAGTAGTGTTTCTCCTACAATTCATTGCTTCTATTTAAAAAAAAAAGAAGAAAGAAGTGGTTTCATTAGCAGAAGTGCTTAGGGAATATGCTTATTTGCTTTCTTGCTGAGAGGTGGGTAAGAAGATAGAGCCGGGAGAGGTTTTAAATCTGTAAGGCGAGGGAGAAACGTGAGGCAACTATTTACCTTATTATGTCCAACCAAACTGGATAATCCTTTAAATCATCCAGTCTGGAGTAGCTGCACAGATTAATTTCTACTGAATTGTAGGCACTTGGCAAAACAAAGCATGGTATTTCAGTTTATTGTACGTGCTTTAATTCAAGCTGAACTCTGGGATCTGTATTTTCAAAACACATGTGATGTGAAGACCAGCCATGAAATGTCACACCAATTCCACCATAACAGACGACGATAATATCCTCTAAAGGGTTTGCAGCCCTAGAAGTCTGCTGGGAAGTCAGTTGCTAGTAGCTATGGGGGAAACACAACCGCACCTTTGGTTTGTTGGCGAGGAAGAGCCAACAGCTTTTGTGGCCATTCCTCCAGCACGGTTAAGACTTCACTGATAAGCACTTTCCTAGCACCGACGGAGTGGTAGAGGCCTCTACAAGTCCCTGAAGACCACACAGAGCCACTGATTTTCATATGCATCTCCATAAAGAACTGGGTGTTGACATTATCCCCTGCTGAAAAGGCCTGACAAGTAAAACATTCTCCAGAGCGCTTCATTGGTCTACAATCTCAGCGATCAGTGGAGATGCAGAGATGGTGCCAGTGATCAATTCAGCTCATTTAGACAAATGGGTTCAATGCCTCCTAAGGGAGGGCTGGGTCAGGGCCGCCCGTTAGCGCCCATTTATCTTTTGAAAGGCTGAGCAGTGAGGTGCATTTGACAAGGTTTCCCTAGCAGCTTGACAGCAGAGGCCGAGCAATATGGTCAGAGACAGATTTATCAGTGTGCTGTTTGAAGGCTGCAATGGCGTGCAGACACACAAGTGAAATAAATGCTATATCAGCTCAGTACAAAACTCAAGGTGAATTCTTTATGGTTGTTTTTACTGCTAGTAATCCACGTTATGAAAACAAATATATCTTGAAATGGACACAGTGCTCTTCGGAAGCTTCAGGTTTTGCCCTTACTCTTATTTCATTCCAACATCATCATTATTATTATATTACAGTCAGACATTCACCTGCTGGAAATGCATTTATGACCAAAATCTACTGAGGAAACTATGATTCGAGTCTGGGAAAGACGAAAATAAAAAAGTACTGTCGTCTTACAGCTCCACCCTTGTCATTTGATCTGATATCAACCGCGGGCCTGAGGAGGATAATGAGCTCACAACGGCAGAAAGTGGGTCAAATGTGGATAAAATGTTTTTACTCGGAAGGCAGAACGAAGGTTTGCAAAATACAGGGCTGCATTACTACACTGCCTAATGACAAATGTGGAACATCAAAATCAAAACATTAATCCCCCATGTCGCTCTCTCTCCACTGTATTACATTCTTGCTCATTATGAGTAATTCTATGGAAAGTCAAACCTTCCCATTTGACCACATAATCAGGATGTTTTAAACCAGACGTTGGAATCTTTTAGTCCATGATACAAATAAAATAGTTATATACTCATCTTCAAATCCTAGTTCAATAAATGTTCAATAAAACTGCCGGCTCGTACAAAATGGGCAATGTTTTAGACGGCTGCCATTTTTTTTGTCTCTCCAGTGGAGTGGAAGCTATGAAAGCGTAACACAACCCAGATTATCGGGCAATGTGGCTGGTGGGTAGCTGTGTGAACACTCTCACTCGTATGTTCCAGCTTTGAATTTATTATTAACTTTGAGTTAAAACAAGCACCAAGTCATCCCGCCCCATAGCGCTCCTGATTTGCAAATGACTTGCTTTGCATAAATAAATGCGATTAGAGAAAGTGCTACTTTGTATGTAAGCAGTCAACTGGACAAGAACTGTCCACTCCAGTGAGACACTGAATTTAGTTTACAACAGATAGCCCATGTCTGTGACGCTGCAGGAGAAAAGCTAAACTCTCCACAAGGTATGCCCCTGTGGTAGACCCCTTCCAACTATTTTCAGTAGAGTAGACACATGATGCATTCAAGACATGCTCCAAACACATCTCCAGCAGCATTTTAAACTAACTGAAGAGACCTTCGAGCATAGTTTTCTTTTTCAATAAGCTCAGGTCAAAGGCATCTGTACTTTCCCTTCCCATTAGTGGCGCAGTCAGGCATTAAATTAAATGCCTTCCACAAATGAGAACTCCCCTCTCACCTCCTGCAATTAGCAGATTTTCCAAACAGAAAGGCAATTCTTCCATGAACAAAAAAAAGAAGAAAGAGCAGCCGCACTAAGGCCAACAGAAACTCTTTGGAGTAGCATTGTTGGGTTTTAACCAGCGGCTGTTATAGCAGCAAACACCAAAAACTGTTATGGCTGAAAAATTGTGTCCTCTTACATTTAATCTTTTATGCGTGTTCTTTTACTATTATTATTACTAATTTTGTTATGGCTTATAGATACATATGTATTGTGTTTTTATGCTTAACCTTTCCTCTTCTATACTCCTTATGTTAGTCTGTCCACATTTACTAGGGTTTAGGTCAGAGCTGTGAGATTGTTTAGTGTTTTCCCCCTCTTGTTGTTCCTCTCCTCTCCTCGAATGTTCATTCAAGGCTGAGAGAGGATCTCTGTTCCCCAAAACATAGAAACCTAGACTGTGTAAATGATTATGCATCCCTTTGCTCGGGGCCAGACGCCCGAAGCCGCCCTAGGCAGCAGGTTTCTGGACCATGTGTTTTAGTACTTCTCTGTTTATTCTCTTTTATTAATAAATTCTTCAAAGACAACGGCTTGTTGTTACTCAATTATTCGCTTAACCCCTCACCAACATACCATTTCCATGACAAAAACTAAGCAGCTTGTTCCTTTAGACATGTAACTTATTCTACATGTTTTACTTCGATATCCATCACAATGAGACCCAAGGGCTTGTGGCACTTCATGCCTGCATTTGTTTAATATAATTTCCACCAATTCCTTCTGTTCTCCACATTAACCCTTCTCTTTTCCCACTCCTTCAATTCACTGAATCGGGCCTGTAACCTAATCTTACTCATGCTCCAGCCTTGCAACACAAGTACTTTTCCTGCTAACGTTCTGTCATCATCTTCCAAAATGCATTGCAGGCAGCAGAAAGCAGTAAAAATTGATTTTACAAGTCCATATTTTACGGAGATCCTCCCTGCTTGGAGTTCATGTTTGCCAAATTTACAAAGTGCTGTGGCAGAATTATAAAAGCTTTGGTTTTGTGTTACATGACTTGTGTGACTGCTAAAAAAACAAGAATACAAAGCCCATTTCAACCAGCATGTGACCCAATTACGAGGCGTCAGATGGATGTCCTTTTTCCCGTAAAGAGACTGTGTGTGCTAGTTTTCGACGCTCTGGAATGCTTCACATCCAAGTGGATTGTGGGTGAGTAAGACTAAAGCGGGTGGACAGAAGAACAACTTTGCTGTTTTAACCCTTTCTGAAAACATAAAACCGGTAGCCTGGCCCTGTCTTTATGCTAAGCTGAGCTAATTGGCGGCTGACTGCAGCGTCATGACGAGAGAGTGCCATCCATCTGTTCGTGTAACTCTCGGCAAGAAAAAAAGTTTACTTCCCAAAATGTTAAACTGTTCCTCTAAGAAAAATTCAAATGCCATGCAGTCTAAGACAGAAAAGGATATCGTTCCAGAACCAGTAGAACCAGGTGGTGTACATCCAGAACTTGGTGGCCAGGTAGATTCCCAGAGGGAGAGCACTGTGCATAGAGTGATCAAAGAAAGCCCTGCACAGAGAGAGGAGAGGAGGGTTGGAGTTATCAGCAGTATTTCTTAAAATGGTCATCTGTTATTTTTCCATGACTTTTTCTCGTTTCTGCTCTGCACTTGTTGTCAGTCAAATAGTGCGCACGGTACTGCTTCAAACTGACTCCTTTTACACAATTATAATAACACTGTAACTGTTAGTGTTAAAGGATAATTCCAGTTTATTACAATTTGGGTCTTATTTTTATGGTTTTGGTAAAAATTATACTAGGCCAGAATTTTCTTTTATGTCATCTATGGGCATAACTCCCACTGCAGACCTCTGCTTCAATAAGGGTCAAGGTGCTTCCAGCAGATGTGAAACCTGCTCACTGTAGCAGATGTCGACAAATACGAGTCTTTGATCTGAATCCTGCAGTCAGACAGCAGCGAAAATAAACCAAACCACGACCAGATGACACACTGCAGTTGGACTTACCAGCACTTTTATTCACAATTGTTTTTTCACCAAGTATTCCAAGAATCTCAGTAAAGATAAAGCACACTGGCTTTGACTTGTGTTTGATTACGTGTGTGTTTGCGCGCAAGAATATGCGCATGTACAGTTTATGTGTTGGTGCTATAGATAGAGACTGCGTGTATTTAATGGTGTGTCAAGTACATGTGTAATAGTATATTTGCATGCGTGCGCCAGGAGATCTAAATCTGACTTAATAAAAAAGTAATACAGATTTGATTTTGAAACATCATCTCACAACATGTAAATGCTGAATCCAAAGTTGACTAAAACATGCCATAGTTGAGAATACTGTAACTTTAACTCGAGGCAATAAATAGCAATTAAAGCAAAATCTGACTAATCTACCCTGTGATTAAATTAACATAATTAAGTATTTAGATACTAAATGGCAGGAAAAAGACTGCTAGAATATTTGTGTACAGAACACATAGGTCACACAGTACAGGCTTTACATGTGTGTGTGTAGGTGTTATTTATGTGACTGAGACATACTTGGAGAGGAACTGCACAGCGACCCAGACGCCGGCGTACATGAGGCCCTTGATCAGCCAGGAGTCAATGTCTAAGTTAGCGATGAAACCAACTAGCCAGATGACCAGGAAGGGTGTTCCCAGCATCACCTTCTGCCTGAACTCCTGCAGGGGGAGGAGAGGAAGGAGACAGATGGATACAGGTGGCAAATACAGGGTGATGGAAGAAAAAAAAATAAATAACAGGAAGGTAGGACATGTAGAAGGAGAGAGAAGATGTGTAATAGAAGTGGTGAAAAAGAAGGAAAGAAAAGAAAGAGATTGGGAGAAAAAAAAAAACATTGATGGGTTTCAGAGATGATAACGTAGAGATAGAAAGAACGATTAATAAGAGACAGGTGAAAGTTAGACAAGAGAACCAGACACAAAGCATTTTGTAGTTATAGAGGGTTTTGTAAAAGTGAAAATGTGAGGTAGAATAGATGTCAGTCAGGGTAACGGTAAATGGACTGCAATTACATAGCGCCTTTCTAGTCTACTGACCACTCAAAGCACTTTACGCTACATGTCACATTCAGCCAGTCATGCACTTATGGCTGCGGCTGCCATGCAAGGTGCCAACAGCTCATCACACATCTCTTGAGCCCCTCATCTACCTCCTGAGCCACAACTCCCTCATGAATCATGACTTTAAATATCTAAGATACAGTACGCATTTCCAATAGTCTCTTTTCGAAGCTACGGTGACTGACAGGGTTGGGTATCGTTTGGATTTTTTATGTTTCCGGTGCCAAATTGAGACTTTTAAAACAGTTCTGGTGCCTAAATGATGCCTGAACTGATACTTTTTAAATACTTTTTTTTTAAAATCAATTTGCTATATCTAAAATTCTTTAAATTGAACAATATATTAGCTGTTTAAAGTATGCTTAAATATCAACATAAGTAAATACAAAACACAATGAATTAAACATGACAAATTCACAATATATAAAACCTAAACCGCCTAACACAGCTGCAGTAATTTAACACTAAACAACAGTTAAATCACTAACAGCAAAATCAATTTTGATTTGGTACACTGTTAATGACTGTTGTATTCGTGAAAGGCAGAAAGGGCTGTTTATTGTAGTCACTCTGTTCTCCATTGTTTCCAGGAGATCAGTGAATGTCTGATGTGTAGAAGCCTGTCAATCATTTATTTTCCTTTTTATGATTGGCAGATGGTTAAGGGGGGCGGTTCTTTTTGTTCCTGCTAGCTTTGGGGAGTGTGTGTGTTAGCCGTGAGACAGAGAGGGTGACAAACGAAAGAAGTTCACACGTGTAGCTCGCTGTTGAGCCAGGTTTGTTTCTTCCTTTATAGGCTGCGGCTGGTGGAAGCCTGTATTGTTGTAGCATTAATAAAGGCCGAGCAAAAGCGGCAGTTGTCTAGGAGCCTTTCATTTAGGGACGCTCCATTTGGTAACGTTACTGTGGTGAATGGCGGAGACACTTCTTACGTCCGTTTTGGAGCACCAGAGGGAATCAATTGATACATTTAAGTGGCACTGAAATTTGCGTTGTAAATTGGCTCTTGTAGATAGCGGTCATATAGAAATCGTTTCCATATTGGCACAGGGTTTCGGTATCCAACCCTAGTGACAGACACCAGTTTGTTTTGAATATCAATCAATATTATGTTATTAATTCCAATATATACTGCACAATAAACAGCAGACATGGTATAGATTTATTTATTTTTGAGGAAGTTATAATGTTTGGGTGTGTGAAAATAGCATTACATCTTTAGTAGCCTTTTTGTTTTTAAAAACACACTTGGCTCTCTAGACAGTGAAGACATAAAGAGGAAGCTAAGCAGCAATCCAAGCAAGTTAGATGAATTCCACAATTGGCCTGTGAAGCTCTACTCACTACAGCACTGACACTAGGGATCTAAAGTTGAGACCACAGTGTGCTGCAAACAATAGTCTTCAATCTACTTGTGATATGTATAAACACAGTGACACAGTCAATCTCTACGCACAGAAGGGGCATCAATTTTAGTTGTCTATTTGTAAAGTCACTGTCTAGTTCTAAAATTTACCTTAATTAACTTAACATTTCCCAGCAGACACGTGAAAGGACAACGACACATTTAAGCAGAGTTAGAACAGAGTTTTAAGAAGCAACAACAACAAGTTAATACATGTATAGAAACAAACAGTAAGATGAAATGACCAACCACAGATCCGTTAGTTTGCTGTATCACACACACCGGCAGGTAACCAAGTCAATTTCTGATGGTCCCCCTCCTCATTTCTTTGACTTTGAAAACAATTGTGCTCAAGTTCAAAGTTTGAGTAGAAGATCTTATTTATCAGGAGACCCGCTGTGGTCAGAGCAGACGCTATACAAGTTACATTGTTCCTGCAGTTTCCGGTAGTTGTATTGTTGAACGTAACCTGTCATTTAAGTAGAGTTGTCTCCTTCCTGTCTGGTTGTCGGATCGGGGATTAGCAAAATAGTAAACTGGTGACAAACGGGCAGCTTCAGACTGAAAGGTAATCACAACCCCAGACATGGTGTGATACTGCAGCAGTGGAAACGTTCAGCCTGGACAGTCTGGTCTGAGCATGTCTGTCTGAACTTTCACAGAAATGGGTGGTAAAACAGGGAGCGACGAGGCTTATGTCTGTGTCTGTGTGTGTGTGTGTGTGTGTGTGTGTGTGTGTGTGTGTGTGTGTGTGTGTGTGTATTTCCAGCAAAGGATAGATGGTTAAATTTGATCCAACTAAACGGATTTAAAATTTTCTGTCTGTTTCAAATTTGAGCAGTAGCCCAAAGCTCACACTGCTTGATGTTTTTTCTAATCTTTGACCAGCTGCCCTTCTCTTTTGATGTATAATGTTATACATTTGGAGCATGTGTTTGAAGGTGTGTGTGTGTGTGTGTATGTGTACCTTGTCCATCTTCAGTCTCTTCAGGTAGGATGGGCTGTCGTAGCCTTTGGCCTGCCGCGCTTCCTGTAAATGATTGATCATCCAAACGTTCTTCCTTTGCTTGGCAAGATCTAGCGGCGTTTCACCCTAAAAAAACAACAACACACCAGTCGGTACACATTCAGCATCATCAAAATACTCTGGCTACTTTTTCACTCTAATTTGTCTACATACATTTTACTGTAATCAAATAATACGGCAATACAGGTACATGAAGACAGCGGATCAAGCCACGAGGAAGGCATTACCTTGATGTTCTGTGCATCCACGTTAGCGTTGGCGTCCAGCAGCAGGCTGATGACAGTGGTGTTGCCGGCCAGCACGGCCCAGTGCAGCGCTGTGTTCTTGTGGTATTTGTCGCCAAGGTTGACAGACACGTTGAAGGTCAGTAGCAGCCGAGTGGGATCCACACTGTCGCAAAGAGGACAAAATCAAGACAAGCTGAGTCAAACCTGACAAACAGGCGTGTTGGCAGGAGGACAAAGACAACATGAAGTTGCTTAACATGACAGTTCTGGATCATTTGTTTAAATTACACTTTCTGTGACATAGGAGGTAAATGGTGAGTAGGGCTGCAACTGACCCGAATATTTATTATATTATCTGATTTACAATAATTTCTAACAGCTCACGGCGACATCTTTAAATGTCTTGTTGTATTTGAACAACAGTCGGTCATGTATGACAATAACTCATCAAATGCTCACATTTGAGAAGGTGGAATCAGATACTTTCATGCATTTTTGCATGAAACAGCAACACATTTTAACTATTTTAAATTACAAAATTTTAAGCAGAAATGATCCCCCAGAAAAATTGCTTATCAGAGAATATTCAGATAAAGCTGAGCCACAGTATTGGGACTAGTTTCCCTGTATTAGCAGTCTGTCTGATGAATGACAACTGATTTATACATGAAGAAGTTGTGTGTGTGAAAGGCAGATTTTAGTGCAATTATACATAGTGCAAGCATCAGTATTTTAGACATTTTCCAGGCATCGGTTTCTTGATTTGAGGTTGAAATGTATTAAACATTAAGTTTCACCGCGTCATTAAGAATTCTTGTCGAGGAAGACCGAGCCAGAACAGTAAATCATCGTAAAGCTGTAGCAGCAACTGTGGGGCACAGCTACACAAATTCTAAACACACACACACACACACGCACACACACACACACACACCTGTGTGTCCTGTAAGCCGCCCACATCAGAGGAGTCATGCCGTTCTGATCCATCATGTCCACATCCTGATAAGAGTAAAATATACCAGAAGTGAAGGAGTTGAAGGAGAAGTTAGAGGTGGAAAAGAGAAGTAACAGGGCTCCCCCTGATGGAAAGAACCGGTACAAAATGCTATAAAACCCAAATAACACAGACAGGAAAATGAGATTATAAAGCAATGGCGGTTGTTAAGTTCCTATTTTAGCAATTACCATTTAAAAAGATAATGATGGACAATAGCAATGACACTGGACCTGTCAAACAAGCACGTTCGCTGTTGTGAAAAGGACCAGCTTATGCATTTTAAAATTATGTTATTTTCCTGCCAAATAAGCGGCAGTGTTGGTTTTACCTACCTGTCCTTTTGCGATAAGATAGGCCACGATGGAGGTGTGGCCGAACTGAGCGGCCAGATGAACGCAGCTGCAGCCTTCGCCATCAATCAAGGACGGGTCTGCGCCGTATTTCATGAGCTGCACCACCATGGATAGATGGCCTTGTCTGGGAGAAGATAAACACAAAGCAGGCATCGATTTAAAAGAGATACAGCTGTAGTTTGGTGAAAACAGACAGTAACATGCAGGAACAAATAACTCCGGTCTTTTCGACATTTGAGGTGAGGAAGGCAAAGCCATTCTCATCACCCACTAAGAAGCTTGGTCTGTGACCAGGCTAAACTCAACCGTCTAAAGATCCGGGCTGCAGACATCCAGCGCTTAACTCCAGCATGTGTCTAAAAGGCTGAATACAGACAGAGGGTGGCTCGGGGCCTTTTAAAGGTCACTGGACAGTTGGAGGAGGGGGGGGGGGGTGACACAGGACTCCTGAGTGTCTGTGTAGCAGGGATTCTGAGGATGCCTGTAGCCAAACCTATCAATAATTCAGGATGAGAGCCCCCCTGTCTGCTTTGGACAGGGGTGGGGTGGTGCTCACGTGACCTGTTCCTTCTCACAAGTTACAGCATGCCTGAGTGATCGTTACAAAGTGGAAGACGAGAGGAGGAAATAGAAGACCTTTAACAATTGAGTGGAAATGGGGGATAATGTCTTCAAATGGGCTCATGTGCCGTGTTCACGAGGAGTCTTTCGGCGTCCATATTGCCGTTGCCTAGCTGCGGTGTTCTCACAACCTACCACTTGAATGCTAAACACATCGTGTTCATGTTGTAACCACAAGCTCCATTAGAAGGCAGCATTCCTAACAGTGTTGACAAGCAACAAAATACCGATGATGGTGAATAGTCCATGGGCTCTGTGGATTAAATATGTCCACCCAATGGCTGATTTGTTATCAGTGGTGGGTGTGTGTTACCTGGTGGCCCAGTGCAGGGGTGTGGAGTTGAGGTCTCCTCCCAGCTGGTCCACTATGGCTCCCTTTGATATGTAGTACCTGCACGTACAAACACAATCACCAGGTGAAATTTTATACTGAATTTGCTCCTGAATCTCCTCTTGTTGATTCTTGTTGATCTAATCTTGGTGTAGCCCGTAGAACTGGTGCGACAATGGATAGATTGTTGGCTGGTCTTTTGATAAGAATAGAAAGCAGTAGGACGTGACCAAAATATTAGAAATAAACTGAAAACACGTCTGCCTTGCTGTACAATCAGCTGTTTCAATGTTTACCCTGGGAGGGCAATTGGTTTAGCGCTCATTTTCTAACCCTATTGCTGATTGGTCGATCTTGCGTCAACACTATTTTGCCGTCTTGATTAAAGGAAGGACTGTGCTTGACTTTAGAACTAAATATAACCTCCTGACATCCTGCAACTTTAAGCATCATTTATGTTGTCTCCCACACCTTCATACATCTGCGACATCAGTCGCTAGGTGTGTGGCTGGAAACAGGGCAACTCTTTTCGCCTGATGGTAACCGGGGAATGGAACAACGCAACCACATATTTCCAGCCAGTCCTAGGATTCAAACTAACAACCATCCAACCATAAGCTCAAGTATCTAACCTCTTTGCATCTGTCACCACCTCCAGCTTCATACAAAACATGACGGGACTCACTTGACCAAGTCTATCCTGTTGTTGATGGCGGCCCAGTGGAGAAGCGTTACGTTTTCTTTGTCTGGCTGCCGAACATCGAAGCCCGCCTCCACCAGCTCCCTGCAACGCTCGAAGATGCCGTACCTGAGGAAGAAGGGCAGAGGGGGATTAAAGTCTCCTCGCACACAAATAAATGTGCAAACACAGATAAACAGGGTTAAATACATTAAACCTAGACACACTGACAAAATGCACACCTACATAAAAACACACACACAAAAACTGACAACATAAAAACACTGATAAACGGATACTCGGGCTCAAACAAGACACCCACACTGTGCCCTAACTTGGCACTGGCTGTCTTTAAACAGATATTCTTAACCTCAAATCAAAACAACTTAAATCTGCCGTTGTCAAATGTAACAACATCTCAGACAACGCTTTTGTTATCTTATAAGGCAGACACTTCCACATCTCTCCTCCCCCCTCCTACATTCCCTCATCATGTTCTGAGCTTGTGAATTACTTCTTTAAAATGTGCTGAATCAGAAAACCACAGTCGAAAAACAGTGTGGCGTTAGTTCTGGAATTAAAATTTGTGGTGTCCCTACAACAGAGAGTGCCTTCCCTACAGTTTTTATATTTTCCCATGTTGTGTCATTCAACCGCACTAACAGTGAGCAGGCAGGCAGACCCAGTTGTACAGTTGCCCCGCCATTTTGTGGTGCCTCCGCTGCCTCACATTGGTGGCAAGCTAGTGTGGTGATTTGTTGCAGTTGTGGAGTAACAATGCTTCCTAACATATGGCGAGCGAACTCTAGCAGATGGAGCGTGAAAAACTGTCCAGATATACTACGATCGCAGGAATGTCTGCAGGAATGTATGGCAGGATGTCGCAGG
This sequence comes from Micropterus dolomieu, assembly GCF_021292245.1. NCBI lineage: Eukaryota > Metazoa > Chordata > Actinopteri > Centrarchiformes > Centrarchidae > Micropterus > Micropterus dolomieu. The sequence continues at coordinate 4,877,602 of NC_060165.1, read as the reverse complement.
AAATTAGATTTCATTTGGCGCCGCTTGAGATTTCTCCCTCTGCAAATGAATCACTGTCTAACTCACTTATTCATAACTAATTTAATTTCCTTCCAAACCTCTTTGCCACCATATGAGGATATCCTTATAAAAAAGGGTGCTGTGGATCTGTGGATCATACAAGATGTGCTGCTTCTCAACCTCATAAATGAGTCTCGTCATCCATGTTGACTGCTGAGTGGAGGGCAACTTTGACTTGTAGGGTGTAGAACCCAAAATACTTTCACACACTGCTTCCCAGATGTTTTGCTGTCATGATTATCCCATCAGTATGACCTAGTGTCGTCCTCCGTGTTTATTAATTAGCTTAGTTTACTGATACAGTATGCTATAGCTCAAGCAGATCTAAGAGTGCCCTCTGTCAGACCATAAGGGAAAGTACTTTCTTTGCAGCAACAGTCTGTTGCGCTTATAGACTGTACATTTTTAATTTCAAAAGGTCATTACAGTTGGAGTATTTTTTCCCCCAAATTCGAATGAAAGTTTAAAGTTACAATAAAAGCCTTTCTGAGACTGAACGTGTGAATTATGACAATGACAAAACAAATTCATGCATCATTTCTTGAGGTTGCATTAAAATCTGACTGTGTGACCACATGAGACAACAACACATATATTATCCACTCACTGTGTGGCTTTGACAATGTCCCAGGTGCTGTAGTCATCCACATGGTTTTTACGACTAACAGTCTCACTGTAGCCGTGGTTGTAATGACTCTGCGGTTTGATTTCCTGGAAGAACAAAAGAGAGGGAGAGAAAGAAAAACAGCGTTAACAGTTAAATCACTGGCAGGTGGGGTGTGTTCGTTGCAGTATATTATATACTTAATTTATAATACAGAAAAGAGGTGAGTAAAATCCATCACGTAATTTATTTCACAATATTAATTTTATGGAAATTCAACTGCAAAACTGTTTAAATAAAAATAGCCCAATAATGCCATGAAGCAGACCTGCTGGATGTTATGCAACATTTATGTACACCTAGACCTGCAACAATTAGTCCATCAATCAATTAGTTAATCGACAGAGAATTAATTGCCAACTATTTTGATCACAGATAAATTGTTTCAGTTATTTTTCAAGGTAAATGCATAAGTTCTCTGGTTCCAGCTTCTCAAATGTGTCAACTTTTTCTACCTCAAATTTGATCTTCTTTGTCATATAGGACAGTAATTTGAATATCTTAAGGTTTTAGACCGTTAGTCAGACAAAATAAGCAAACTGAATACATTACAATAGCCTTTGAGAATGTTTTATACACACAAACAATTAATCAAGAAATATGAAAATAATCATTAGTTACAGCCCTAAACCCAGAGATATTTAGGGGACAGGTACCAAAGTATAAACAGTATGGCAAAATCTATTACAGTAACACACTTTTTTATTGTCTTGGTACATCCTGTCAGTGTTTCCTCTATATGCATTCAGCAGCGGCGAATCACGACTGCCACTGCTAAACTTTCCCACAATCATTAAACTATGCGCTACAAATGTTTTCACTGGCGCACTGTGTGAGCAGGCAGCACTCAGTGCTCGGCTCGCTTCCTCTCCTCGTTCTATGCAGAACATACGTGACAGATGGTGTTATAAGAGCAGCGTAACTCTGAATCAGGAGGTGCGTAGCGAGTGTTTGATTGTCCGAGCAGTGAACGCGAGCAGAGGAAAATATTGTGGCAGTAAATGTACGGTGTCTGTTAGAGTGTGCCAGCTTCTCAAGACCAAGAAAAGGCTGTTGTTTCCCACCTGCTGGAAAAGTAAGGCCGGTTAGCGCTAAGTTAGCTAACATCTCCCCTTCAGACTGCGCAGCTGAGCAGCTTCTACAGCAGCTATAGAGCTGCTATGTAACTTAACATTTGCTCAATTTATAGAAAGTAACTGGAAGCTGTATTTTTATTACTGCCTACTTGTCCAATGTTGAGAACATCAGGTACAAACTGAGACTAAACTGATGTAGCCTGCAGCTCTGTCCTGTACAGACTGATTCAATTATTTTTCAGTTTTCAGTCTGAAAAAGTGGTTTTGGAAAAGAAAGGATGAAGGTGACCGGAGGAGCTGAGGTTAGTAAAACTAATTAGTGATGCAAACTAGTCCTGTTAAGCTAATGAGGAGACGTTTCTTTTTGGATTTCAATGTGCAAATAAAATGCACCTCAGAAGGGAGGAGGTTTCTCATGTTGCCTATTTTTATATTAATGTCTACAGATAAATGTCAGAAGCTGTAAAATGAAGACACAAAAGGCAAACATGAACAGTCGTATCTATAATGATTCTGAGGTCATATTATCAGGTTTTCCTGCCGTTAAGGCTTAGGGCTGATGCCCAAAACATGCTGTGCCATCACTGTAAAATCCCTGTGGAGCAACAGGACCAACCAAATTAGTTTCTCCAGATCTAAAAGGTTGTAGTGGTGGGTGCTGTTTGTCCTACCCCTGTTGCTGAAAAAAATCCTAGAGGAAACACTGACTGTCATATGGCCAAACCTTTCTACAGAACATTAGATGAGAGATTTAGGGAGGATGACATATTCTGTGTGTGACATCTCACATGTCGAGAAAAGTCGGAATTGTGTGACATGGGTGTGATAGGAAATCCACTTCAATCCATCGCTGCAATTTCAGAAATGTCAACAGGTGTAAAACCTTTATTAATTGCTGAAATCAACATTTGTTCTACCTGTGGCTCTTCTAGAGGCTGACATTTTTTCAGAAATCCTGTGGGTCACAGGAGCTGGATGGGACAGCAGTGAAAATCCACTCCCCTGCCACCCTCTAGCCTTTTCTGCTATGACAACTCAAATGTCTGTGAACAATGTCTATGTCTATCAGCTTCAATTGGGAACAAGAAACAAGAGTGCTCTAATGCTTGCATGACTAGCAAGATTTTTTCACAGAGCAACACGACATGTATAGTACAGGATGGACAGGCTGGGCAAGCCAGAAATACAACACCTCCAAGAGATATAACTGATCACAACATTAAATGGGGGGGGGGGGGGGGGGGGGGGGGCAACAGGACTCAACATGCCTGTCCTGCATGTTGAGTCCTGCTGCTGCTGAAGATCTAATCTATCACACAGATGTGGTGACTGTGCTACTGACATTCAATTATCCTCCATAGTGACGCCAAGGAAACCATAATTAGCCTCCATCATCCGGAAACGAGGGCTGCATCTGGTAAACGCAGAGCACCCACACTGCTCTTTTGCCATTCTGACGCTTTACTTTGTGAACAAAAGCTGAGGCCAATGTTAAACTGAGTTAAGTCACTTCTAATTTATTGTCATACAGAAACACAAGTCATTAAATTTTAAATTAAGAGGTAGACAGAAATAACAATTTTGCAATCAAATTTGGAGTCAAAACTGTGATGCCTGATCTGACATCACCCATAATGTTGCTATTTCAACATCACCGCCTTAAAAAGCGCAATACTTTGGTCAACTTTCGAGCAGGCATTCAAGCCTTTTTGGCTGTGCTGCTGCTCGCACACATATAATGCTGAGGAATAACGAGGCGGCTTTTAGAGGGGGCGAGAACATGGCAGGCCTGTGCGGAGCTGCTGCGTAGCATGAGGCGAGACGGCCACAGAGATGTGTGGACCATCTTGCCTCTAAGTTTAGCTTGGGCTTCCCTACAGAGCTAAAAGGATGTGCTGAGACAGCTTTTCTGCCACCATGGGGAATGGTGGTGGAGTGGCAGGAAGGAGAGGGTGCATGAGAAAAACTAACACAGACAGATTGCGTTTTACACTTGAATGGAGACTGGGATCAATCTTAGGAAGTTATCTTATTGTCATTTTTTCTGACCAATATTGTGATTGCCAATTTAAATTGTGATTATTTTTAATAAATTAAACTAAAGGCCTGTATCATCCATGTTTACTAGGAATGGGTCACAGTTACCGAATAGTCGTTAAATGAAAAAAAATAAACAAATAGTTGTTTACTAGCAAGCAGTCGTCTTCTTTCATGCATTTGTTGGTGCATTGCTGCGTTTCTTGGCGCACTGCAAAGTAGATCAGTGGAATACTGTGACACCACTGGCTCGTAAAAAAAAACAGAAAAAAAACTTCTACGGCTCCACATCACTACTAGAGGTCAAAAACTTTGCAGGTTACCTTTAAACACTGACTGGCTAGAGCTTTATGACACTGTTTAATTATGTTACTTGATAATTGCACTTTCAAAATTCAAATAATTTTTCAAATTGCAATTTTGATGTAAAAACAATGAATCATTCAGTTCACCTATATTATTACATAACGGTCCAAAAAATGCAACACATCTACATTTCTCTTTCACTTTGAATTCTGGAAAACTATTTTCTGTTGCTACTTTACTAGTGCTTCGTGATGCACCGATACGATACTGATATCAGCTGGTGCTGACTCAAATAGATGGATCGGGTATCAATGACTATGGGACCAATCTATCAAATTCAATTACGCATATACTAAACGATGCGGCAGCACTCCTCTGAACATTTTGCTAGGAGAGCTAACGTAGCATTTTGTTTTACAAAGTTAGGAAGCAATGTTTAGGTCAAGCCTGATGTTGCCTTACACAGTGTTTCCCGCAGGATTGTAAGTGACTAAGTGATTTTAAGAGACTCTTGGGGGTTTCAGGGGAATGCCCCCCCCCAGAAGAAGATTTTGTACATTTTAAAGTTAAATGTATACATCTGATGCAAAATTAAGAGGCCATCTATGAAGAACTTTGCACTATTGCTCTAGTAAACTATTTGATCATAAACCCATTGTAGAGCTAAATGCTGATGAAACAGCAACAAAGTCAACAAATTTATTTCATGTTTAGAAAATACAATTACCCTAACATTTTATTGTTGTTTTATTATTTTGAATGCATACATGTAATGTGTTTTATACTTTCTGTGAATATAATCTAATTAATCTTATCTCCATACTGTGTAGACATCTTATTTTGAAAACCAGACATCGTCACATCTGTATCCTCGCGCTAAATTCATCAAGTCCGACCCAATTTGATAAATTGTGTAATGTTGTATGTGGTTTTCATATCGCGTTAACATGAAGACTTCACAGCCTCTCTTCAGGTCAGACTCTCATACTGCAACACTTGTCTTTGTAAAGAGAGAAAATGACAGGATAAAGTCGCTAACCTGCCTGTCAGCTCGCTCTGGTTTCAGTGGATTTACCATAAAAGTTTGAATACGTGTGCACTCCAAATTAGCTTAATCGCCTTCTCACAAACAAGTGACAGAAACAGACCGTTAACGTTACCGTAGTTGACTCGAAAGAAAAGTGGTTGTCTCCAGTCGGATGCCAAAGTGTGTGAGCTTACAGCAGCGCCCACAAAACACAACGTTAGAGGTCCTCTGACATGTATAGCAATTGTAAGTCACTTTGGAGAAAAGCGTCAGCTAAATGAATAAATGTAAATTATAATGAGATGTGTAAAAATATTTTCGGTTCATTTTGAAACTATGGCGGAACAAATTAGACTGTGGAGGGCCTTGGAAACACTGCTTACACATAAAATAATGATTCTCAGTCTCTTCCTCACAGTGAGGAATACAGCTTATTCATTTTACACTGGATAGTTCATCTGCAGGGGACAGATGTGGATTTAACCAGAGCCAGGATGCCAGTGTGCCATATAGGTGCCCCCCAAAAGAAATTCAACTAAAAAAAACACATTCCCACAATCTTTGAAGTAGCAAAGCAAGTGTCTCAATATCCTGTTTTCATAAGAAATCATATGAAATTACAGAAACATCACGTAATAAAATAAATACAGTAACCTTAGAAGCATTACCAATCACGATATGCGATAGTCAAACCTCAAAACCTACTTAAATGTTACTTAAGATAATGCATTTACAAACAGCATAATGAGCTTTAATTCCTAGATCCCAAACATTACATGATACTACCATGATAATACAAGAGACAAATGAGAAAAACAGAAGCTAAGACCAGCAAAGGAGGGATTTTATTTTTGAGAGTAAATCAGACTGAGGGGGAGGATGTGAAAGAGGGGATATGGAGGAGGCCATTTCATATTTTTATTCCTGTATTTTTCCAGTGTCAAAGCTGCCAGGAGGCGTTTGTTCTTTTCATTGCCAAGTTTTGGTCATTTATAAATCCATACAATCTGTTTCAGCTTCCCCATGTGCTATTCAGACTAGTTTAGCTGCCTTAGAAAAGGTAAGTAGTCTCTCAGTTGTGATTGTGACTGTTCTGAGCTTTTTTTTCTTTCCTACAACTGACTGACAAACAGAAGCCCAGGAAAAATAGCCTTCGTCTGGATATTCAATTGAGGGAAAGCGCTCGCAATTCCTCTAAAGAAAAATTGCTCCCTTTCAGGTCTAGTGACAGGGGGAAGAGGGCCCGGCTCTAAATCCTCAGACACTAAGCGTTAAATAACTTTCTCCATCTCAACCTTCTGTAGAGATAACCTTTGACCCCTAACCAGTCACAGTGGCCCCACTCCTTCTCTTCATTCCCTCCTACCATCTAAAAAGCTGATGATGGCATTTCTAACTGTGGTGATAATTGCAGCCTGTGCATTTTTTCGCCTCTTAATTATGTACCTGTTTTCTGGTGATGCATACAACTAGACAGGCAGCAGTGACAATAACTCTATTTAAACACATTATCCATTTCATGCTAACCACTGATTTTAAGTTGGAACCTCATCTTTTCAGTGAAGCAGCAGGTTTGGCTTCTGTCAATGGAGCTGGTCAGTGAGACATATGGCAACAACTCCCTGTGGGAGGGGGTGGTCACGTGCCTTGAGCTAAAATTGTTTAAGAGCACCATTTCTGAAAATGCATGTTTACACGGTTGATTTGTCATTTTACAACAAAAAGGTTGTATAATGAGATGAAGTTTGAAGTTTCCTTTTGCTACTCACAAAGAGCCAACGTTATATACACAAATAATAAAATTATGTGAAAAAAAATACAACTATTTTGCATGGTGGAGTGCTGAGGAGGAATTTAAGAGTCTCTCAGCCTGGGGGAAGAAGCTGCTCTGGAGTCTGGTGGTACTACAGCAGAAACTTACTATATCTCTTCCCAGAAGGCCGCAGGGTGAACAGGCTGTGAGTGCGGTGAGTACTGTATTTTATGATCCTTTGGGCTCTGCGCCTGCACCTCACCAATATTGCTGTTGCTCGGTACATGGGCACCAATTATCTTCAGAGTGGTTTGCACCTTCTGCCAGGGTGCAAACATTAACTTTTTCTTGAAAAGCAAAATAGTGAATGATTAAACTTTACCATCAACTCAATAGATAACCATTGTTTTTTTGGCTGGTGAGGGAAGCAAATTTACCATCCACTTCCATACTTTAACTGGCTGGTTGCTAGTGCTAACTTTGCACCTTGCTGCTGCAGAGCCTTCTAGTACTGGAATGATGTTGTGATGTGATGTTTCCAGTCAGGATACTTTCTATTGCTCCTCTGTAAAAGCTGACCAGAACTTACCTTTCCTTAAGAAAAACATCTGTTTCTGAGCTTTCTTCACCTGCTCCACCTTCAGTTTGAGACCAACATTTACATTTTAATTGGGAAAACTTACAGCAGAAAACAAAAAACCATAATGGTTTTATTCACGGTCTCTGCAATGATGACTTTGCTGAGACTAGATTGCACTGTGTTCTCCCTCTTGCAGCCACTGCTCACAACCAGATTTGATCTTAAAGGAGCAATTTCTAGGCACTAATTCAATATTCAAAGCACAATTTACATCTATGGTTCATAGGGGAAGCAGAAACGCAATTTTTATGAGGAATGATCCACTAAAACAGAATGCACGATTTCCACTTTGCACTACAAGTGAAATTTCAAACGAAGTCGCTGAGCACCTTTGCGTGCCTTTTATGGAAAAAAGCTCATTTGCACTTTCAAATGAGATTGTAAATCAGGGACACAGATCGTTTACATTCCTCGAGAGAGGAAATGTTTGGATTCAACATGTTGAACTGGTTCAAAGAAAAATATGCGCATGTCCCTTCTGAGTAAGCAACTACACTTCCTTTAACGGCTCTTAGGCTTGGGCAATCTTCTTTATTTTCATATCATGGCTTCTTGAGATCACGGAAGGGCGATCTGATCACGAGGGGGTGGTGTTACGTTGCAGCATCCCAGTGAAATGCCAACATGGAAGAAATAGGCTTATTAGCTTCAAGAGGAACCACCAGAAACATCTGTAAATGCACAGTACAGTGTTTCCACAGATGAATTACTAGCTGCGTAAATCGCTTCCTGTGTGAAAAGGCATTTACCGTGTGGTGCCGCCGCACGCGGGGGGAGTGCACTAGATATCGACTAGCAGCTTTGTACAGCGTGGTAACCTCGACAACCCAGCTGTATTCTAAGGTTAGAAGATCATCCCTTCAATCGTCGACAGCCAAGAACAAGCTACACTACAATCCACCAGATTCCAACCTAAGAGAGGAGCAACTTTAACCCAACACTGTATACGCATACAGGAAAATAAACTCAATGTACGATGAAGCCACTACTGTCAGACATATCGTTCAATAACAGGTATATGTGCGGCCAAAAAGTCATATTGTGAATGCTGTGGCACCTCTCTAAATCCGTGGCAGTTTACCTTTTGAAAACACTTTAAGTTTTAATCAGCTGTGGAGTATTTACTGCCATTCCTGTACTACAGAGGTCAACTGCGTAAAAATCAAACTTTCTGAGACCCATTATACCGTGACATTGGCTTAGGGCTGGACAATAAACCAATAATGAGAATTATCGCAACATAATTTTCCTCAATACCAATATTATAATTGTTCAATATATCGTCAATAAATATTTGGTTTAATTCATATGAATCACAAATAAATTAGCACCTAATTTTTCTATTATAATATTTATTTTGTTGAGGAAAAGGGACTGAAAAAAGACTTACTAATCATATTTGTTTACAACTTTTTTTCCCCCTCAGATTTAAGTGATCCACTGTTTGGCATCAAGTGTTTGTCCCATTCTGACCATAAAGAAAAGTTGAACCACGTAATTAACCATCTGGTTTCTTGATTTTTCAGTCAGGAGCAAAAATCAGCCTTTAAACTTGAAAGAAATAACGATGACATTTATGGTGATAATTATCAATATCAAATGATATGAAATGTTTTTATCGTGATAACATTTTTGGCCATATCGCCCAGCCCTACATTGGCTGCATTTTTACCTCTTTCAATCTCTGCTGTCTGTGCATTATACTTCAGCTGACAATAACCAGGCACCTTTTCCTTCCTGTGCTTTTGGATTTGTGTCCCTGTATGCAATGTCAAGCACTATATCAGCCTCCAACACTAAATCCACACTGACAAGTCTATGTCCCAGTCAGGTCGAGCAGTGACACCCACAAAAACAAACAAAAGACGGAATCACTAACAATTACTTGTGGCAAAGGAGCAAAGAATAAAAGGTAAATATATTGCCATTATTTGCGAGGACCCTCCCACTGAAAAACCTGATCCTTCCCAAGTGACAAAGAAGAAAGATCTTCAACAGTCAGCTCGGACTAACAGCAAGACGACTGCGTCAGTCTACACCTGAATTATATGGTTATAGTTCCAAAGAGAGGAAGCGTTAGAGTTGGGCCAGTACAAAAAATGTTCAGGAGAATTGTAGTAACATTTCCCATCATCCCTAGTGTTGGACTGAGTACTCTGTTAAGTTTGCTCTGTTAAGTTGCAAAATGCAAATGACACTTTTTCTTAGTGGTTGTAAGGTGTCTGTTCAGAACATAATGGTACCTGTCACTTTTGTTCTAGTTTACATTACCTATTGGCTGCTATACTTCCTACCTCCCCTGTGCTGAACGTTATTATAGGGTTCACATTGCTGTTCACTAACTTCAGTCGGTCGCATAAAATCAAACCGGAATAAATCCTCTAGGCCATACAGCTTTCATAGAGAAAATGTGCACATGACAGCGTCTTGTAAGCATATTAAGCATGCTGAACTAGTGTTTGAGCCAGTCTGTCCCAAATGAAGCCATATGCACCTAACTGCCAAACAACATTAACTCAAATCATCATTTTCAGAGACCTGCTTTCAACCTTGGTTGGGAGGGGTGTTAAATGACCATATATTTTGGCCAATTTAGATAACATTATGCGGGTGTACCATCATTGTTTTGGTTGCGAAATGGTGTTATCTTTACCTGCAGTATTTAACTTAGAAAAGGTACTCATAATCTCAAAAAGAAAACAGGCTAAGAAAGAAGAAAAACAAGCCAACTATCATTCTGGCAACTTACTATTTTTATTAAACAGAGCTCTTACTGGTGGTTAGATCAGGGCATCTAATAACGAGGCTGTGTTGAGTATGCAAAACCTAACACAATCTACCATTACAAAAGAGCCATGGCATGTATTGGTGCATACATGCTGCGTAGTCAGGTACACCTGTGTTCACCTGAGAAGGACAAAAAGGTGAATATACAGCCTCAGGCTTGTTATTAATATAATGTTAACAATCAACCATTCATACTCTATCCTCCTTTAAGATGGTGCCTTGGGTTTAAATAGGTTACAATTCCAAGTTAGCTAAAGAGAAGAACATTAAAGTAAGTTCTTGCCATGCTAGCTTGTGTGTTTAGCTTCGAATGCTGAGATGAATGATTTTCAGCCAGTGCCATTTATTTCTGGAGTCATGATGGGATAAATAGGATTTAAACAAGTCATTTGTTTATCTTGACTCACGACATTTTAAATCCAAACATAAGAAAACAACGATATCAGATGGCAGAAACGACGAATGCTAAATGACAAATTGAAAGATAACGTTAACTTACTGACAATCCCAACAAAGTAAAAGGTTAGCTAGCTGAGGGGTCTGCAAAATGTCATAAGGAACGGATATGGTTTTCAAGAAGAGGGCGGATTTTTTGTAATCTTTTCTGTGTTTTTTTTTTTTTACATTCATGGCTGTTAACATTATATGATTGTGACCGCCGGCTGGACACCACAGCTTAATATAACGTTACACATAAAACGTTACGCTTGACCCCAATTTTACATCAGCTAAACTGGCAGCCAGCACCAACGCTGGTTGCCAGTTTAGCAACAAAGCTACCGTCGTATGACTGTGAGAATGTATTAACATTACTTTCCCATAACGGACCACACAGAGCTTACAATCTTGTTTACTAGCTGCACGGCATCACTACCACGGAAGGCACCAGCTAGCTTAGCGTTAACATTAACACGAACATCTGCCCAGGCAGCGTTTCCTTGCTATGCAGCAGGAGGAGGGGGGCTAGCGTTAGCACCTTTAGCATCGTTAGCTACCTGCCACCCCCCACCGGTGGTTTTACAGGGGGCATCGGAGTTTCCAAAAGAAAGCACGGTAAAATCACACAGCCGCCCACACACAAACGGGTGTAATATGTTTTGTGTATGTTTGCGTGTCCGTGCGAAGGCATGAAGTCCAAGGACCATACCTCGGGGTGGAGAATAGGGACGCAGCCAGCTTCTTTCTCATATTCCTCCATAGCGTCGGCCATCTTGGTGGTGATGTACGCTGAGCATTGTGGGAAAGAAGAGGTTGTGTAGGGGGGGAAAACAAACAGGAGGAAAGAAGAGCTGTCAAAAAAACACAGATGAAGGACAGGCCATTTCACACAGAAGGTCACATAATCATGTCACAACCAGTGACTGGGAGATATGAATAGACAGCAAAAGACACATATTATCAGATACATTATTTGCAAACACTACCTCTAAGGTTTTATTTATGAAGACCCTGCTGTTTGTGGCTTGGAGTTAATGGACAGGTGAAGATAATATGGAAAAGATATCTTCCCCAGACTTTCTGAAGCCTCGTGTCACGACCTCAAACCCTGCATTAGTAAGTATCTAAAGAGTTTAACAAAGATGGTGGTTTGTTTCTCATATTTCAGAAAACAAACGTGTGTTGTATTCCACTTCCTCTTAGCCTACACTGTGTCCTCAGCAGGACTTGAGAGAGGTTAGGTGTAACTAAAACTATCCAGTCATTATAACGAGTCAGAAATATTAGCATGCCAAATACAATGCCCGGATTACCCACAGGGCGGATGGGACCACTACACTGGGGCCCACTGATCATCAAGGGCCCAAGAACTGATCTACATAATAAACATTTCTTCAATACATAGCCTGCACATCAGGGTACTTCAAGGTGACAGGGTACATGGACAGCTACAGAGAAGGCAAGAGGAGGACCGAAAGGGGCCCATACTTAGGTGTCATTTACACTGCGGACGCTAGGGACATGTCCCCACCACTTTCTGAAATGGCTAATTTAGTCCCCACCACTTTCTTAAAGCATAATTTGTTAAATAAAAATGAAAATGCCTTTAGAAAGGTTTATTTGCACATTGAGAAAACATGCAATGCAAATAAAACATAGAGTATGTACACTGTCCAAAAAATGTAACTTAAGCTAAAATAAAACAAGCTACTGATTATAAAATGATCCAAAAACGTGCATGAGCAAATCAGTAACTTTAACACCTTCTTGACACAGTTTCTTTTTGGCCAAGTTTTTTGTTCTCTCCCTGTGAACATGACAAAAGAGGAGGGAAGACTCAATTCTGCCTACATATGTGTTGCCTCTGCAGGGACGATATTACAAAAGAAAAGTTAATCTACAGGAGAAACTGACCTGAAAACAACACAGAATGCATGAGAGCTGCACTGATTTATATTCTATTATATTTATCTATTTTGAAATTACACCTGCCACCTGAATTTTGTGTTTCCTTCTACATAAATAAAAAACATTTCCACCATAAATTGGTGCAGAAACTTTCACCAGAATGCAAGAAATTAAGTGTTTAAAGATCAAAATTTCCTGGGGGACATCATATATCTCAGCATTGGGGATATCTTTAAAACACTGTTTAAGGATCTTTTTGTCTCGTTCTTGTGAACCTAATATCGCTAATGTCTCGTGAGCTAAGTGTCTCTTCACACCTACACATCCCTAGTCTGAGCCCCTATGTCTCCACCACTTTTCAACACAAAGTGGCGCCCTTGGGCCCATAATACAGTTTTCCGCCTGGGTTAGTTGGTTAGTTGGTTTTCACAGCAGACTCAACCAAACAGACTCTACAGTAAACAGTGTTGTCTTTCACCCTCTATTTTTAGGTGTACTGTGTAGGGATACGTGAGTACACCATTGTCTGTATATATACCTGTTCAAATAACTTAATTATCTAAATATTGGAAGGGGTCAGGGCTAAACCGAATGTGGGCTAGACCAGTTGATAATTTAAGCCGGAAATTGAAATAGAAATCTATTTACTAAACAGCCTCAGAATTGAGCTTCAAAACAATGTTTTTGATCAAGTTTCCTTTATTTTTTCTTCAAGTTAAAATTTTTATTTATTTTAAATAGAACTGATCCGAACCACAAGTTGAATAGGCCTGGTGTATGGTTTATCACCCATCGTAATTTCATTCTGTCTTATGATCATTCCAGGGCCATGCTGATTTCATTTTTAAGAAAAAGCTTTAGCCCTCAAAGTATGTCTTTGAAATCTTTTTGTTGTTGTTGTTGAACTGTTCAACTGTAATTATTTTCAAGCTTTAACACACCATTTAAAATATGTTGTTCCTAGTGGCCAGACACAACATATTCAAATACACAAGTGTGTCTGTTCACTTTTGCATACAATAACAAGGACAAGATTCCCTTTACAGAGATTTGAGTAATTCAGTCTCTGCCATCAACACATCATCCTTTCAAACATGTATTATTAACAGCTTATTATGCAGGTATTGTTCATTTCTTTCAAATCTGGAAAGCTTCAGAGCAATTGCATGAGTTGAGAATGCAAATTCATACAGTATGTACAGTGTACTAATTAAATGTGGATAGGTTACATAGTGTACTATGTACTTGTACAGTTTGTGGATGTATGTATGGAAGGTAAGGTCATCAGGTTTAGGCTGAAGCTGTCTGTAGCAATATATTTTGGGACAAAATGTTCCTATATTTATTTATATTTATGTCACAAAACATTCACTGTTAGAATAGGCCCACAAATAACCATGGGACAATAAAACCCTCCAAAGAAAGGTATACTGATTCAGTGATGTAGGTAAGACAAAAGTTCCACAAGACAGGATTACGTCTGGACTGCAGGGAGTCTTTAAATGGAAAGTTCATGCACTAAAACCAAACAAAACATAACAATTTAATGAACAATAAATGAATATAACATGTTGGTATTTTTCTGATAAGAGTATAGAATTGGATAGAATACAAAAAATCAAATCCAAGAAAAAATTGGCCATGTTCTACAGAGTAAATGGTCATGAGGAGACTTCCATAATTACAGACATGGAGGACTGATGATGTTTGACATTTCTTGAGAAGGCCAGAAACAGCCAATGGAAAGCATGGACCACATCATAATTTGTGCCTCTAGATATTTTCCATGCAATATCACATACACATCTCTAAAAAACTTAAACCTCCATCAACCACTGGATGTCACTCTTTACCAAAGCATGAATGCATGCATTTGCCTGATTGCATAAACTGTAGTCATTTCTATTCAGTTTGTATTACATATTTTACATTGTGCGTCCAGCATTATCATATGAGCTAATAAAAATATCAAGAATTTCTATGATGAGGTCATACCACATACCACCTAGAGCCTATTGTAGCAAGTTTACAACAATGACTCTCAGAAGCATGCTAACTAGTGACGTACATAAATAAATGATCTCTATTAAATTTAAGTGTTCAGATGAACATCGTGTACAGCCTGAACTGATCACATGTTTTCAATGCTCTGTCCAGCCAGGCACATCAGAGGATCACCGAGCAGAAACAACGGAGAGCGGAGAGAGAGAGAGAGAGAGAGAGAGAGAGAGAGAGAGAGAGAGAGAGAGAGAGAGAGAGAGAGAGCGTCAAGTTATCCCGTTAAATGCCAGAGACAGGATATTGAGCGAATGGTCTTCAAAATAAAGTAAGGACCACAGCATTCGCTCAAAACTTTTCACCATATCAATAGAAAAACCTTATACTGCCATTATTAATACTACAACCAATTCTAAAAAATAATA
The DNA here is from genome assembly GCF_021292245.1 of Micropterus dolomieu. NCBI lineage: Eukaryota > Metazoa > Chordata > Actinopteri > Centrarchiformes > Centrarchidae > Micropterus > Micropterus dolomieu. The sequence goes on along the minus strand of NC_060165.1, from coordinate 4,862,483 downwards.
TTTTATTTTTACTTTTATTCATATACAACATTAAGCACAAACTGTGCAATGCAGGTAGAAAGGGTTTAATAAATAATGGCAAAATACTACTGTATGCAGTTATGCTCAGCCACAGTAATATCAATATAAGCAATACGAAAAGTCAAACACACAAAAGGAAACTTGTCTGTGGACAGTGAAAAGATTTATAAAGGCAGCTGAAAAAACATTGTCTGAAACCTAACTTTTTTGTGTGTAATTTAAGACATAAGACTTTATTTATTTAAGCCATCATAATAAAAGAAAACCAGTCTACGTCAGACAAATAATTTATTCAATTAAATACGAATGAAAAGCATCAAATGAAATCATTATATAACTAGAATACAGTTATTGTATGAACAGAAGAACGTTTTGCGGTCTTTAAATTAAAGTTTTCTTTAGCTCTTAGTTTGAAATGTATAACCGGAAATGTGCTTGGTAGCTTTGACTTTTGTCCACTCAAACCCATGACAGAATCTTACAGGCGGGCTAATAGCTAACAAGTTGACTGAATGTCGGCGGTATACAGACAGTAGAAAGCATACCAGTTATTGTGAAGTCTATTATCTACTGCCCCAACTTAATATAGGACCAACATGACACCGCTGGCCTGAGGAGGACGCGAGCCATCACCAGCCGAGGCAGTGAACATCTAGTAATAAACATTAAAACATCGTCAGCTAACAGTTAGCATAACGTTACAGACAAACGTCTCCGAGGACTGCCTGAAGATTTACAGGCTAATGAGAGAGCCCCAACGAAGCAAAGGTAAGTGCCGCGCAAAGAAAACAACTAAAACACGAAATCATGCTGTTTTCCAACACATGCTAATGTTGATTAAACGCAGCTAGCTTAATTGCTAATTTGCTGTGTGTGTCTGTGGCGAGTTGACAGCCGTGACTCTGCAGTCGAGCAGTGCGTACTATTATGTAATAAACCAGGGTAAGCCGTAGCTGAGATGCTGAGATGCAGGTCTAACATCGTCTCCATCTCCAGACGCTTCCCCTAACTACCGGTTCACGTCTTTGCGCTCATTGTCCAGTCTGAACATTTTGAGTAATGGTCTTTATTTAGTGTGCGGCGTTAGCTTGGTTGCAGTCGTGCAGTCAGGACGCGGCGTGCTGAGCAGCAAAGTGAGTGAAGGCATGCTTAACTAACGTTTTCTGCAAGCAGACTGTATCTGGAAGATTTATGGAGGAAGAAGAAGCTATGTATTTAATATCTGTTTGGCTTTGATTTCAGGAATGGTCGGCAACTAACGGTTATTTTAATTGTCGATTAATCCATTAACTTACTCGTTCGGTCTGTAAAATGTCGATCACTGTTTCCGAAAGCCCGAGATGCCCTCTTCAAATGTCTTGTTTTGTCCACAACCCAAATATAATCTGTTCACTGTCATAGAGGAGTAAAGAAACCAGGAAACATTCACATTTAAAAAGCAGGAGTCAAAGAAGTTTAACTTATTAACGTTATTCCTAAACAATTACTCAAACTGATTAATCAATTATCAAAATAGTTGGTGATTAATTTAATAGTTGACAGCTCTGGTCGGCAGTGCCTGACCCCTTCTGCTGTCTACATACCCCCACCCCCCTATCATCCTCAAACATATGATCCTGCTGCAGTGTTGCATGTCAGCCTCCTTAGCCCTGGTGCTCTGTTACCACTTTCACCTGACAGGAGCCAGGAGCAGAAACAGGACACAGACCGGCAGTGAGAACTGTTCCTAATTGTGTCAGACAACTGATGCATCCGGCAGATCCTGGCCTGTTACCACATATCTGATATCAGCCTGCTATGTTATCCCCCTAGTTTTCATGGAACTTGATCCTTTTCTCCTCCTTGTATGTTGTTGCATGATTTGTACATTGTGTAGATCCTAAACTAGGTTTTATAGCAGAAAGCTAGTTCTTTCTTGGCCTCAAATATCAGCATTCCTAACCTACTCAAAGGTTACTGAATTGCTAAGTGGTTAGTAGGTTAGGAATGCTATTTTTGGCATGACACTGATGCAGATATAAAGAAACTGTAGATTTCAGATGTGGTATGTGGGCCCTAAACTCTGGCCATTGCAACTGCATGTACTGTGTAATAAGTCTAGATCATAGGAATTGAGCTAACTTGTAATTTCTCTCTTTATTTATTTGAAAGGGGACAGTGTACATTAATCAACATTAAAACAATGTAAATGTACCCGAGTTCGCTAAAAAGGGCAAATTTTCATCGGTAGTCCCCCAGCCAGGTGTAAAAAAGGCAGCCGTAAAATTGGCTGCCGGTGATTAGATTCTATGATGAAAACACCAGTCAGTTTATTCTGTGTGCCAGCTCAGGTTATACAGTATTTCAATGTTTTCCATCCTGCGCTCATTTGCATGTAAATCCCAGACTTTCCGTGCCAAACCTTTGCTGAGGTTAGGCTCGCAATCTGGGGTCACAAGAACCACCATGTTATTTGCCAGCCAAATGGAGTTTCCATTCTGCCCCAGCTTGTTGTCTGCACTCCCCTGGTAGACACACGTTTCTCTAAATTTGAATGCAGGATCTATTTTGGGAGCTGCAGCAGTTTATCAATACTAACATGCAAAGGGAAACAGCAATAGATCATTTTAATTTGGCTGGAAAGGGAAACTGAAAAGGTTTCCAACAGGGCAACACAATCAGTATTACTGTATTAAATATGGATGTCCTTTGTAGATCAGTCTGGTTTGGGGCTGCACTTAACAAATATTTTCATTATGTATTAATCTGCCTCTGATTTATCTGATTATTTTCTCAATTAATTTAAATAATTCTGTAAATTGTCACTGTGAAATATGCCCATTACAATTGACCCTTTGCTAAGCCCCGCCCCCTTAGTTACTGTTGCTAAGTCCGACAAACTGTCGGCGCTTCCACTGTCTATTAGTGCACTCCCCAGAGAAATATTGTCAAATTATTTAGAAAAAGTGATCTCAGAAAGGCAGACAGACAGTTTTTCAGTTGCATTATACATTTGAAGGTTGTAGTCAGGCTGTCTAACTGACTCAAACTGACGTGAAAAAAATGAAAGACAGAAGCTAAAGCCTACCGATCACACAGTACAAGTGAACCACCGCATCCCCCGACGAGTTAGACAAAAGACAATGATATGAATGCTCAACACTGTTCCTGTAAAGCTGGGTAGACACCTATTAATTATTACAATCATTAAAAAGCAGAACAGCCAGCTGTGTAATCGGGGTGTGGCTTAGTGAAGGGTAAATTTCAAAGAGCCAGAATTTCTGGTGTTTTCGCTCGAAACATGACTGAAATGATGAAACTATTATCATTAACAGTTACAGATTAGTTTTCTGGGTTACACTATTTGGATAGTCCGCCTACAGACAGTTTAGTAGAGTATTTAGAGTATTTATAACTTTTCAACAATTTATTAGTTGAGATTCAACAATTCAAACCGTTTTCTGGTTTCGGTTAGGTTTAGGCACAAAAAAACCCTCATCTTGATTAGGGTATGTTCGAGAACTGTAACATATTGATAATCTGTTAAACATCTACAGACAAAGTAAAACAGTTAAAATGTAACAAATGCTCTATAAACCATCTGTAGGCAGACTATCGAAATAAAGTGTTACCGTTTTCTTTTGATCGACTTAGAAATTAATTGACTAATAGTTTCAGATCTAGCATTGTTATTTGTATAAAAGTGAAAATTTCCAGTATAAATACAGAAGTTTCAAAATTGTTAATAGGGCGGCACATCATGTGGTCTCTGCTCAGTATATCTTGAAGATGTTATTCTGGGTAAAGGGGTTTTCTTGGGGAGTTTTTCCTTGTCTGAATCGAGGGTCTAAGGATGGAGGGTGTCATGTGCTGTACAGATCGTAAAGCACCTTGAGGTAGATTTGGTATATTGGGCTGTATAAATAAAATTGACTTGACTTAAGGTCAGACTGTGTAGCTTACATGAAACACTGCAGCACTTTGGCTGCTTTTAAAGAAAGTGAATATTAACCAACAGCTTGCCATTTTATGAGTTAGAATCTGAGCGAAATTGTTACAGTTGTGATATCTATTAGAAAGTCTTAATGGAGAACTGGCTATAGAAAATAGGCCTTTAGTGGAACATTTACCCTGAGATGCACAGTTATGTTTATGAAGCTGATTAATTATGCCAAGTGCCTGACTAGAGGACTAACTGGTCACTGGGAGGGAGGCTGTTTCTTTGGGTACTAGCCATTTAACAAAGTGTTCTAGGTGTTATAATCCCGCTTTATATAAATAATTACATTACAATACATGCATACAATTATAAGCATGGACAAATCAATCTTTTAGCTGTGAAACAGAATACTGTACACCCACACTACAGCTGTTTTTTCAGAGCTGAAGGGCAGAGTCTTGTGTCCACAGTAACTCTTTATGTTTGCACATGCATGAGAAATCAGATAATGTGGGTAAAATTTCAAGGACAAAATCTGGCAACAAGGTTAGACTGATTTTTATTTTATTTTAGACTCATTTTTCTAATAAATTGTTTACTGAGCATGGAAGGTCTTTGTTAACACCACCTCTGTCCTGTATACATACTGTAAGTTACATCCTGATAATTATATGTCAGTTTTCAGAGGACTCTGACAACTAATTGTTAAATAAATAAAGGTGGTGACCATGGAGCTAAGGTTAATGAAGTAATTTAGGGATGCAAAATAGTCCTTTTAAGCAAATGTTTCTTTTGGATTTTAATGTACAAATTAAATGCTTAGCAATTATCCAGAAAAAAACGATGCATCAAGCTGCATCGATAATCGTTTGATAATTGCATCACAGCCGTCATAATCGAATCAAATCGTGAGGTGACAAGAGATTCCCACCCTAGTATTATAGTGTACGCCGTCAACATAGGCGGGCGACGCTGCGTGAAATTGCCTGACATCATCTTCAGCACGACAATGCGATAACGCCCATCACTCTTCCAGCTGTCGGTAAACAACGCACACATACAGGAGTGTTAGCTGTAGCCTTTATTCACTGACAAACTGTAAGCTACACTGCACATTTACTGCTAAACTTCTTCTTTTCCACTTCTCCTCTGCATTCACCTGCCGCTCCCTCTCTCTCGCTCAACCACACTCTCACCACGCTCACCAAAATGAGTGACTTGATGGCAAGTCCGAGCGGTGGGATAATGCTACAGAACTAGTAAAAAAGTAAAACGCCTCTGCCCCTGTTTGGGAGTATTTTGGGGTTAGTCCCAATGATAAAGGTAAGCCAGCCAACAGGACGAAGCTGTGTGCATCATCTGTTCCCAACCCAACCCAACAAGAGTCATCGGGTTCTCCATCAAGATCTATTCATTGTTCTACAACTGAACCGTTGCTAAAAAAAAACGAACCTTCCATTGGCAGAATTGTTACACCCGTAATGTAGTATGATTTGGCCATTGTTGTACGTGCTTACAGATAGCCAGAGCACAGGGAGTGCTTATCTGAGCTGATATCAATAGAGGGTAAAAGCTTAAAAGCCCTGTGAAGGAAAGTGTGCATACAGGCCTTCACAGCGGCCACATTATGAAACAATAAAACAACCTCAGTCCCTCACTGAGCAAATATTCACCTGTCAGTTCGGCGCAAGTCCCATAAAAGCCTGGCCTCTTTCCGCCTCCAGGCTGGAACACTATTAGGAGCTATAACAAATGCTGGGTAGCTCATAAAGTTATTGAAATGCCAAAGCCAGTGCATCAGTGCGATGTAATGTTCCCAGCTGGGACACTCAGGCCACTGGCGGTGGTTTGGCTGATTGGATGCATTTGCTCTGACAAATGCCAGATGTGCTCAAGAAGTGAGGTAGTTGCCTCTCTCTTCTTGTCAGTGTGGTTTTATCCAACAGTGGCGTACAAATCAGGTTACATGTTGGCCCACTTTTCCTTAGCATGTAGTTCAGCAGCCTTTATCAGCATCTGTGAGGGGGTTAGCGAAAACAGCTTTTTATTCCAATGGAACATTTTTATTGTGTACCTTTTTTTTGGTTTCAAAACTGAACAAGTCCTCAGCGGTGAAAGGGTTTTAGTTAAGTGTGGTTTCCTGTGTCGACCTTGCACCAGGTCCTCTGCTGTGAAGGATCTGTCATTTGATAAAGTGGCGTGGGCGTGTGAAGCCATTTATTAATGTCCTAGCTTATTAGCTTCAGTGTCCACCCTCGTAAGGCCCCCAGAGCACAGCTTCGCAGGTAGGGGAACCTTACTACTGCCAACCTGAGCTGCAGCTTCCTCCTGTATCACAGAACGATCTGCTGATTTCAAAGATACACATACACACTACTTTTGCCTTAATGAATATGCAATTTGGGGCGTTTCAATTTTATTGTGCAGAGTAATGTCAGGGTATGCAAATACATTTATTTAATCTGATCTAACAAGCCTAAAAGCAATTTCATGTGAGTGCAACAGCATCTGTATTTAATACATTTGAAAGGAAGGTGCAAACCGCCAAGTGTTGCGCAGAGATGGCTGCTGTTATCGCTGCGAGAAGGAGACAAAGCCGTAATGAAAGAAGACGTAGAGAAATTAAAAATATTAGATAATATTATTCTATATAGAAATAAAATTATTTTCTATTATTTATTGAACTATATGAATTGAATTGTCTTTTTGTATTTTAGCGACCGGGCATGGTGCGGACGGTCGGTGAGTTTTTAAAATGAAAAACATCAAGATGCCTTCCTTATCCTCAGAAAACCATTGTGTCTGAGCTCATGAGCTGACTGATGAAAGCTTGGCTGGGAGTGTAGGTGTAACCTTTGACCACACCTTGCATTGTACTGAGATCGTTTCAGCCGTGCCACAGTATATTTACAAGAAGAGACAAAACAAACATCCTGGATAAAACCTTTGACACGTGGTGCAAATGATTACCACTGAAGTAGGCTTTTGTGTGAGACAGAAGTTGAATGACAACAACCCACTGTTGGAGCTTTTTGAAAGGATCAGGGAAGTACGCCCTTGTGTTGTTTGAACACAATGGAAACAGAGACACTGGAGTATGCCTTTTTTTTGCTCTGTTACTCAGCTTATGTGCCTTGGGCAACATTTTTTAAAGTGTTTTAGTAGTAGTAATATTATTTCCTGCAGGAACAAAGGCAGCTTACAAGTAGTAAACAAAAAGAAAAAAGATCTGAAAAGGATGTTTGATTGGGAATGCAGGACCAGGTAATTCAGTGACTGAACAAGCTGCTGATTCCCAGTGCTCTTGATGTTTTAGGCCCCATCCACACTACTACTACGTTTTGGTTTTAAAACAGAGACCCTTTGCTACTTTTGCACCTCCTGTCCAGACTAAAACGGTGAAAATGAAGATCTAAAACGGACAAGTTTGCAAACGCTGCCGAACCCATTTTTCGTTTCAAAACTCCGGAGAGTGTTTCAGTGCGGACGGGCAAAATCTGAGGACTTTAGAAACAATGACGCAGACGCTCACGTTTGGCTCTCTGATTGGGTCTCATAAGTCATGCAAAGTAGAAACACGATGCTACTGACAGAGTTTTTGAAAGGGTATTTTTATTAGTAATATTTTATACTGTGCAAATAACACTTATAGCCTACACTTGCACTGTGCATGTCGCTGGATTTACTTTGCAAAGACTCCCAGTCTGTTTTCCGTCGCCACAGCCGCTTTTAACTCCCGTATTACATTCAGTAACAGTCCCAGCTCGATATTGGTCCATGCAAAATAAAATCTTGTGTGGTTCTTCATCTGTATTTCTTTATTCTTTCGCCAAATCTTCTGTAACTACGGAATGGACCATCTGCTTCATGTTTACACCGGCATGCGTATGCCCAGTGTACGTGAACGGCCACTAGATGTGCGTTTTTAGTCATTTTAATATTTATAGAGATCAACTAAAATGGAGTAGTGTAAATGGAGCCTTAAGCTTGATTTATACTTCTGCGTAGGGTAAAACGAGTCATTTCGCTCGGGTTGTGACGGTCAAATATATTGATCCACCGTGTTACAGCCGCCGTTTTGGCCGCTAGTTAGTTACTACAAAGCATGGGTCACTTCCAGTCGGCTTGGAGGCATTGTGGGGCTACCCAGCCGACCAATCACAGTGCTCAAGGTCAGCGTCCACGTGTAATTACATTTTTGAGGAGGTGCACGTCAGCCTCTACGTAGCCTACGTAGTCACCTATGCCGTCGATTCGACGCAGAAGTATAAATTACACTTTAGTTACACTCGCAGTGGGTCATTACATTCTTGTTCCCACAGCTTGTCTTCTTTCTCTCTATATTTTAAAACAAGGCACAACCATTGTATGTGTCAGACAACTGTAAGAGCTTGCTAAATATGGCCAACAGCAAAATTTTTCCATATGCACCCACTGTCAGCTGCTTGCTGAAAACACCGGGATAAATAGAGGGAAGATGGCGACGGGGGTGACTGCTCTTTTAGGACTATTTCCTATCTCCATTTTAAAGCTACTTTGTCACATTTGTCATGCACAGACATACATCCACACCTCTAATATCCACATTATTAAAACCCAGACACGATCTGGCCATGTTACAGTGACACTCTCTACTTTGCTTTGTTGTTAAGCTGAAGGAGTTAGCAGGTGTTGTACATGCTATGCTTTCTATCCAGACTCCTGCGCACAGCTGCAGCTCTTTGAGCGATGCAAAGTGCATTGCTTTTGATGATCCTGCTTGATACAGAAGGATGGCAATGCTTTGTTTTGCTGAGCTCATGCTTGGAGAGTATGTATAATGTTCAGCAAGAACACAATTTCATATCTTACCAAACAGTTTGCACCCACTATTATAGTCCACAAAACTGCACCAGCTTTTAGCTCCATTGTCAGATCTTTATTATCTGGTCTATGTGCTGTACATCTCCTCTGTTCTGTTGGCAGACGTCTTCAAAATCTCCACAGGTCCGGCTGTAATAATCCCTCTGTGTAAAGCTGCAGTCTCAGGGGAAAGGGACAGTGGCTGTGACACAAACTCACATACTTCTGTCATTTGCATTAGCCTATTCACACAGAATTTCCACTCGGGGTGTCACATCTCTCAACTTGCAGATCTTTCTAAGTAACGTCCTGAGGCGCAGATGAGTGAGTCCACAAGTTTGGGGCCTTTGTCACTGTCTTCGTTCTCATTAATCCCCTTAAAGATGACTTTTCATTGCAGCAGTGTTATCTCCTCACGTGGTCACTGCTTGTGCACCACCCAGCAAGGTCAGACGAGCTTCACGAGTCTCTCATTCAAAAGCTCATTCGCAGGCAACATTTTATAAGATCTAGGAAAGTGCTGAGAGAGGTAGTTTAGTTGGAATTTGATGCTAGCCACAGGAGGGAGTGAAACTGTAAACACCAAAAAGCAATAGAGACCTGTAATAAACACAATTAACAAAGTCTTCTTAAGGTGTGCGCGATATGTATCAGCTATGATAATAGCTTAATTGTTGTTTTAACAATGTGTGAGCAGACCAGCCTTGCAATCTACGTCGTTGGATATAATCTCTAGACGTGGATCAACAAACTGGTGGTTTGGCTTTGAAAAAACAGATGTTGCTCAAAAGACGTCAATCTGCAAACTTGTGTCAAAAATCGGTTGCTGTTAAAGACCACAAACTAACCACTGCACGTAACATATTAAAAGCTTCGGAAGTCAGCTGTCCACGACAGACCTGAGCCAGCCAAGGTACCGGCACAAAAATAGACTCCGGTTCAAACATTGGTATAATGTTGATGACGGAATCAAAGCCACTAAGACAACAGCTACAGACAGAACTCAGGGCTAATATAGAGACAGATGAAATGGTTTATTCATACTTGCACTGTTTGATGTTTTGAGTAATACTTGTGCTTTCAGTGTTTTCATATTGTTTTTACTTGAATGCTTCAGTTTTAAGTAAACTGAAGCAGGTGCTCTGACTTACTTATGAAAATTAATTGACAAATCATAGAACATCTATGCCAGAGGGTAAAAGTGGCAAGGAAGGGTGAAGGCTGTGGCTCAGGAGGTAGAACAGGTTGCCGGTTAATCAGAAGGTCGGCGGGTTCCATCCAGGCTGCATGTCGAAGTGTCCTTGGGCAAGATACTGAACCCTGAATTGCCTCTGGTGGCTGTTCCACCAGTGAGTGAATGTGTGTGAATGGTCGCTTTGAGTGGTCGAAAAGACTAGAAAGGCGCTATACAAGTACAGATTTAAATTTACAGACACACACACAAAACAAATTACAGAGACAAGCCAAAAGGAAAAGACTGCTCATGGTCTTGATCGTAAATGCTCAGAATTCTTCTAAAAGTTGCACTTCATATGCTGTCCTACTTTGTATATCATAAACATGTATGCAGACTAATGCACTTAGAGTAAAAACTGAGTATGCTCACAGCATTAGAAGCAACCACTGGGTCAGAGCCTGATAACACTCCTGTGGCCATAGTGATGCACTGCAATAATTTGGAAGGTTGTTGTAGAAAGGACATTTGGGAAAAGATAGGGAGGTTTCATTTTGATCTTATAATACACAAGATTGTATTACCTGTGAGTTCAGGATGAGCCGCTTCCTGGTGGCTCAGTGAACCTGAATCCACTTAACCAGGAAATTTGAAGACATCACAATGGGCTCTGGTGACTCATGTTGAACATTTATCACCATTTTGGAAATTTTACAGACTGATCTCCTATAAATCCTTCCTATACTCCATCTTAGTCAGGACAAACTAAACATGCCCTAAAAAGACTTAAGGAATAAGCCATGATACATGTACAGATGAAGCAGCGCTTTACCTTGCCATCAAACAGCCATTTCCTTTTAACAGTGCGCAGCCAAGTTGCACTTTTACTCATTTTACTTATGCACAGGAATATGGACGTTCTACGATTAAGAAAACGTAGTTCCAAAGGAAATAGCTGACGATGGTAAGTACCTTATACAGCCGCAAAACGTAAATATGACCTTATTTCATGCATCTAACCAAAAAGTAATGCTAACTTCCAAGTTTTAGGACTCATTTCTGCTGCACGCTATTAGAAATTGTAATTAATAAAAATGTAATAATTTCTTCTGACGTAAGCCCAAAAACCTTTATTAACTGTAATGGCCAGCAGGGGGCAACTCAACTGGTTGTAAAAAGAAAATTGGGATCTATGACAAAATGACCCTACTTCTCATTTGATATATGACCTCAGTAAACACTTTCCTAATAATAATGGTCAGTTCTTTCAATATTGCGAAAAAGTTTTGACTCTTGGCTGAGGTGGAAAGGTTAGTGTATCAATAAAAGACAAGTGCTGTGACAAAGTGCAGTGGAAACAGATTAAAGAAATCATGACATACACGAAGCATGTGACTTTAACATCCAATGAAGCCTCCACGCCACTGAAGAGACGAAAGCTAGTGCCAGACTTAAACATCCGATTTGTGTGGAGCGATGAGAGTGGAACGTTCCTCAAATTATTACATGTAACAAACATAAAGACAGTATTTCCATGACATTTTCTCCATACTTTTTCTTCATTAATTACATCATCTTGTTGCGCCCCCTCTTCTTCTGCAAAGGTTTAATGGCACCCAACTGGAGAATGAGTGTTTATGTCGACAGACTAACCGCTAGTGGATGGCATAACAGTAGTGGATGGAAACGAGCATTCATATGTATTATACCGATTTTCTCGAAATGCTGTTAAAATTTGTTTTAAATGTGGATGGAGATGCCTAACTACCTAACTACTCTGTTATTTCAGATGTTTTAATACTTCCTGTGCGTGTGTGAGTTTGAGGGCTCAGTTGGTGTTGTAGACTCAAATACACCGAGGTCACATTCAGCAGGGAATTCTTATATGCAGATCTCCCTCCTCTGTCATTGCACACACACAGAGGGAGCTCTTATTGCTGCTCTGCTGCCGGCTCCGGCAGCCCTGCTGCACTAGCCTACATTTCAGAGGTGGACGAAGAAAAATATGGTGATGTCATATCTCTCTCTCTCTCTCTCTCTCTCTCTCTCTCTCTCTCTCTCTCTCTCTCTCTCTCTCTCTCTCTCTCTCTCAGAGGCTGTGTTGTGAATGTAATGGTGCTTTCTGCTGCCCGAGCTGCATGAGGTAGGTCCTTCATTCACCTCCCTGCGCTCTCTTGCACATGTGCATGCTGCATCGGTCCAGTTGCCTCCACGCTTCTGTGTTTGTCTGATAAAATGTACCTGCAGTTGATCTGGATAAATACAGCGTGGTTATGCTCCTGTGTGCCGAGTAATCTCACTCTTGAGGCTTGTTTTGGGTGTTTTCACGCTGTGCATGTGTGTGGGAAGGCTCCGTCTGGGAAACAGATGCTAATACACTGAGGTCATATCACACTATAGCCCAATGGTGATGGTCCTGATACCTCGCTCGCTGCTCAGAATGTGTCCGGTAGTGTCAGACTGCAGATAGTTGTCGAAATCCCTGGCTGAGACAAGGAGGTGAATCATATTCGTCCAGCTTCCGACAGCGCTGATCATGTAGAGATGATGGCTATGATCCCGTCTTCCAGCTCCCCATACGCTCCTTTCTTAAAAGGTCATTCTCGGGTCACAGGAATACCGTCTGGCGCTGTGACCTTTGCACTCGTTACTTCTTTATTAGGTCCGCAAATCCTTAAAAAAACGTAAAATCTGAATGATCTGGGCTAAATGTGCTGGCATCTCAGCCTCACATCTTTTTTCGCCTTTTCTGTTATGCAAGAGGTATCAGACACACACACACACACACACACAAACAGACGTATTATTCAACTCGGGCTGTGTGCGTCATACACATTTTCACTGTAGTGGAGCTGTGGCTCTGTTCTCTCTGATTTTCCTCTCTGTCTCTGTGGCAGGGATGGTTTTGCGCCGTCCTTTATGTGCCAACAACCAGTTAAAAAGCTGAGCAGCCGCAGTAGTTCTCCTATTAGGGGGATTGAACGCTCCGAGGTCACCACAGTCTCCTTGACACCACAGGAGTTCAGACCTCCTGATCGTACTCCTCCTCATCAGCTTTCCCATCCACGTTGCTCTGATGAATCTTGTGAGCGCTGTAGGGGAGCGCTGAGTCACCTTTTGTTGTATTTAGAAGCGTAATACAGTTTTAATTTTGCAAGGTGAAACACTTGCTGCTTGTGCTCCACATGACCTTCTCCTATAATAAAGGGGGGTGGGATTCTCTGAATTTACTGTTAAAATGTGATATTAAAGCAATCTGGATCAGGTTTATTTTAGGATTGGGCCGATAGATGATGCCATCGTCCATCGGCGATGGCTGTAAGACATCACATCGTTGAGCAGGAATCATGATTGTAAAACCCCGCGCCCCCCAGCAAAAAAAAAATTATAATTTTTCACGTTATACTGGCATGTTTAAGCGGGTTTTTATCACCACGAACATTATCATTATAAATTTTAAATACGCTTCGCACATTTCTGATCATTCTCTTCTCCCCACACACAGACACACAAGAGGCCTAGGCTACACCTCAGGTAAACACACCGGCTTGCCCCGCCCCTCTCTTTGTTAATGGCGCAGCCTATCAAAGAACCGAAACCAACATCTGGCCCCTGTGTGTTCACTGCTGCTTTACCTGGGGCGAGTTCAATCTCAAAACGTTTTGCACCGGTTTGCAACGTTTTCGGATTGAACCACATGTTTCCTTGCAACGTTGCGCAACGTTGCGCAACAGGCTTCGAGGTACGTTTTCTTCTGTTTGGTGGGCGTGTCACTGGTATTACCGAAAGTTCCTCTGAAATCAAGTCCTGATCTCAGCAGCTGATCTGCTGTTTAGTGACTGAGCAGTTTAGACGCCAGTACTGCAAGACATCGGGACAAACTGACACCATATACAAAGAAAGGAATAACGTCATGCATTACATTTGCCGAATTTACAGGGGGGTCAGTAATTATTATAGTAATTATTAATTAACGATTTTATAGTAGACAGCATTTCACAACGTTTATATATTTTCCCCTAACTCATCAAACTCACAAAACTTCCCACTAACACGGCTTTAATGGGAAGCTAGCTCGCTAGCTAGCTTACTGAGACGAGTCTTCATCATCCACAGAGCAACAACGTTACGTGCCTCGTCTTCAGATGCTCCGGTGTTTCCAGGAAAGCTCAGCTTTGCATACGCTGCAGTAAACAACCTTTTCGGCTGAGTGAAGAGTGAAGTGCTGTCACACTCTGGAGGTTTTAGGTGGTGGAGGTGTTACTGCAGCGCTGATGTTGTTTTAGTAACTTTACTGTTCACATCACTTTAGTCCGTTAAGATGACGTTGTCGTTACGGCCCGATGATGTCATGAACGAATCGATTATTAAATTCATTGGCAACAAATTTAATAATCGATTTTTGGCGATTACGTCGATTAGTTGTTGCACCCCTTACGCACATAAGACGACTGCCTACCGACAACCCATGGTCACACATCACGACATGATAATGGTCTTGTGTTTAGTTGAGCAAAGCCTGTTGGGCTGTTCTGGTGTTCTGCATGTAATGTAGTGGCAAGGACCTGAAAACCGGCTTTATTGGACACAGCTGTTATTGAGATTTAATCTGTGCTACAGGAATGGCTGCCAGATAATATTTCATTGCAGTAAGTGACCCTACTTTCTGTATTCCTTCATGTGCATTATCAGATTTCTATGGATTTTTCACATGCATACATTTCTACCTTTCTATCCTTGTCAGGGGGATTCTGTTGAAACAGTGCTGGGTTCTCTCTGGTCTAGCAAGGCAATCCTCTGCCCATACTTACATGGTTGATTAATATTCCTCACTCCCTGACCTACATGGATTAATTCTGTTAAAAGATGTCTCCCCCTGAGCACAGCGCCAAATTGGGACAGGCAGAAGATTACATTGGACCTCGGGACTTGGACGTCCTCTCTCCACCCCTCTCTTTGTCCTGTTGTTTTCATTACCATTGAGAGCATTTTTGAAAACCTAGCCTGACCATCAGCCCCTTATTCCTGACAAGCTGACGTTTCGATAGTCCTAGCACAGGGGATGACATTCCCATCAACCTCAGCTGAGCTTTGTGTTTAGTGCTATTTTGCAAATGTTACTAAGATTATGCACATGGTAAACATCAGCATGCTAACACATAGCATTTAGCGAAACACACCTGTGCCAAAGTACAAAGTAATAAAAACTACCACTGTCATGTCTGTAGAATGACTGTAGACCTGTGATAAGTTATAGTATGCAGCCTTTCACCTTGAGGCAGGTTATATCTTTATATTACTTTCTATTATGTGGTTAGTCCTGCCCTTCTTCCCCCAGCATAGTTGGTCACGTTCACGCGCCAATGCTCAGTCATCTTGATGAACTGTAGCCTGAGGGTAAAGTATGTGACATCTGTGGAGCCAGCACAGGTGTCAAAAAAGCTGAGAGTTAGCAATTTATAAGCAAACAATTGTGATATTTACTGGTGGTTTGGTGATATGGACAATATTCAGGACAATATTCAGGCTCACACGCTGATAATATATTTCATGTTATTTTTTATGGAAATAATTGCATTTTGCTTATTTAAATGGATCTCAGTGCTCTTAGCCAACATCTCAACACACCATTGCTGTCTAGAGCAAACATCTGTACAGGAGTACACCTGTTCCGTTCCAAATCTTGGAAAAAAAGAAGCATTTGCTGTGAGAGATTCTTGCTGAAGATCATCCTAAAAGCTTCGTCATCACTTAGAGGAAGTGGAAGCAATAGGGGCTTTGTTCAGGAGGATTGTCAAGAGTGGTTGTGCTGTCACGGGTAAATTGTTGGCAGTGGCGGGTGAAATCATCGGGCCAACTGCCACTTTGGCGGACAGAGAGACACATGTAGTAAGGTTAGCGTATTGTGGCGATCAGCACACTCGCCCGCGTCACACACAGCCACCAGAGCTCAGGGAATATCTGTGGGGGCGTTTCAAAGCAAACTCACTAGTGGAAGAGGCCCACTCCGTCCCAAGAGTGACAAGAGTGACTGGACTACGGGAGGTAACTCTGGTGATGTTTGTAGATACCCTTGAAATACTTGGTTGTAAGGTGGAGTAATTGTCATGCACTAAATGGGACCTTTTCACATGAAAACAAGCTGAACTTTGAATAACAACATAATTTACATTAAATGATGCTTAAATGAGCTAAATGTGGCCCATAAAATGAATTAGTGTCAGAAAAAAAGTTATGATCAGACCCTGGTGGTGAAGATAGAAATTACATACAAGTCTCTGGGCTGTAGTTTGGTGTTTGACTTCTATTACTGAAGTGGGGTAAAATATCAGGGACCAACGTACGACATTGTTGACCACTGGTGATCATTCCCCCAACACTCAGCAGTGACAGCAGTGATGTGGTCTCTCAGGCTGCCCGAGAGCTGCCTCCCCTTTTGAGAGCGACAGCAACATCGCCGCAATCAGCTTAGGACCCTGAAATGATTGCTTTCCCTTGTGTTGCCCTTGAGCTTAGCTCTACTGTTAATCTAAAAACAATCTAAATCAAAGCATTTCACTGCTGCAGATTCCACGGTAATATTTTCTGGTTTGCTGTCATTATTTTCAAACCAAACATTTTCTGTAATTTAGATAAAACATCCTGGTTTTAAAGTAAGTCTTATAGGGAATTACAGTTTAAATGTCATCAATATTTATATTAAATAATAAAATAATCATTATTATTTTTCTGAAACTATCAATTTGGAACTCTGATTAATAATTAAATAAATAACTATAACAAAATGACCACAGTAGGTTGAAGGATTTGGAGTTCTATATTCACTATTCACTCTTATCAGTGTTTCCCATACATAGGCTTTACTTAGCTGCCCAAGTATATTTGGCGACCCATTTTAAAATCTTTCTTGATTGCAGCGCTGCGCAGCGCATATTCGCTTCGCACATCGTCTCACTCGGTCGCCCTCTCTCTCTCTCGCAAACATGGACAACAGACCCGTCTGTGAATTGAATGGTTGGTATCATAAACACCGCTGCACAAATCTGTACAACACTACGCTGTCAGTGTCGGAGAGCCTACATGTGCACTCGAGATAACTGGCTGACTTGATAGATAAGGTAATAAAAACAGCGCCGTCATGTCAGACACAATCCACCTCCGGTAGACTGCTTGAGCTTACTGAGGTCTAGTGACGTTTAGCAGCGCAGGTGTTGTGCAGAATTCTGCGTGCCTGCTGTGAATTGCATACACCTCGAGGTGGATGCAAATTTCGGTAGGTAGCCTACAATATCTGTTTTTACCCAATTATACAATTCACTTCTTAAGGTCCTTTTAGGACACTTTGCTGTTTGAACGCGGTTAATGACATGTTTTTGCTGAATCTCAAGAAATGGTACTTTTACTAAGTGTAATAATATATTAACGATTCTTAACGTTCATAATATATATATATATATATATATATATATATAATTTCGGCAGGCATGCAAAATGCACAGTGTGATCTGTCCATTTGCTCACCTGTAAATTCAATAATGTGGATAGCCAGTGATGCCTGTTCACATACCCTGTATTTGTATATTTCTGTAGGAGTATCTTTTGGCTCTGTGGAGAAACCCCTCAGCATGTGATTCCGGATTTGTTTTGGGGCAACTGCCAAGTCACAAGTTTAGGATTCCCTCAGTGTTTGCCCTCTATCTTTGGCAATGATTCATAGCTGTTAGCTCACAGACTGCTGTGGTTATGTACCAGCTTGTGTGAAGGGGCAGAGTGTCAGTCAAGTGTGGGAGAAAGGGAAGACCATACAACCATAGAAGAGTGGAATGTCTGTCACTGGCTCGGCCATAGTTTTTTGTTGTTGTTTTGTTTTGTATGTTTCCTTGTTTTTTGGGGGGAATATGCCTTTATTAGATAGGGACAGCTAAAGAGATAAAGGGGATGACATGTAGCAAAAGGCCTGGGCTCTACCGAGTGAGCTTAAATGGCAGTGAAGTGTCCAATGTGCCCATAATCCAGGGCTCCAGACTAATGTTTTCCACTAGTATCACTGGCAAGCAAGCAAGACTCAGACAGACCAAGACATGCACTGCCCAGCTAACCTTAGCAAGAGAGACAGACTAGAGAGAGATGCACTGCAAGCTAGCACCTCAACTTAACGTCACTGTTATTGCTGACCTCAACTTCAGCATACTTGCAAGTCGCACTGGTGCTTCTAGTTATAAAATGTAGAAGCACTGTCTCTAAAAAGACAAACTAACAAACTGATGTTTAGCATAATGTTTAGCATTTGACCATCTTACTTACACAACGAAACACAAAGTACAGCTGAGGCTAATGAGGAATATCATTTGTTGTGCATGTATCTGGTTGGAAACCAAAGTATTAGACAAAGAATGATGCAAAAATTACCTCGCTTACACTCCTACAAAACACAGATAATACATACAACATGATTTCTGTTATTTTACCACCTCAGCTGTGTGGCTGCTGCTCCAGGCTGAGTCATGGACTGATTGCTGCAACCGGTTTTGAGAGTGGAAACATCTGTCTCAGTGTGACGGGTCCTTGAGAGCCGAGGCCAGATGAAGTGTGTTGCTGGCTGGAGCCAAGAGGCTGTTGGGGCGCTCGAGCGTTACATTAGCAGAATGACTGGTGGGGGGATTTACTGACCTTCTCTTTGTCAGAAAGTCGTCCTGTCCTCTGTCTAATATTAGGCACTATTTGTCTCTCAAGAGTCTAAAGACGCTTCCTTCCTGCTTCCTTCCTGCTAACTTCCTTCTATTACCTTCTTGGCACCTTTTGTTAGAAAACTTGTGTATAAATATTGGCAGTAGCTACCTTCCTGTTAACTAAATGTTACTATAAACATTGACATGCAGATATACCTCATAATTGAACCCCCCTTAAGAAATGGACTGTGAGTAACATGGCATTTATTTACGGCACTGTTCCAGAGCTCTGATTGGTCTGGACGAGATCACCCTTTCTCATGAACAACTTGTTGGTTTCAGTGTAGTTGACTAAGGCAAGCAGGGGCAAACCAATTGTGTATTTTTAACAATTGTTATTTCACAAATTGCCCGCTAAATCCAAAGTCATCTGCTTAAGGGAAGTGCAACGGAAGCAATTTACCATCATGATTTGATGATAAAGCTATATCGATTCTCATCCAAAGAGCTGCGCCACCTTCACCTTGCTTCTTTATTAATGCCATCATTTGCAATACTTCTACAGCTCAAGTCCTAATTGAGCCACTTTAAAATATATATATATATAACTGTTTAATGAGAAGACAGCTCTCTTTTTCTTTTTGCAGTCCTTGCATCAGCAGTTTCAACTCTTACTTCAATAGTACTACTTCTTTCTCAAAAGGCCACATAGTCTGATGAGGTGTGAGCTCAGTTTGGGACCACGGGGTTCATATCATTAAATATCCACACAAAACAGCAATCACTGTAAGTGGCTGCCTCCTATAATCTTGAAAGCATTTTTAGGACAACCACATGTTGGCAGGCAGCTGCTCCACCCAAAATAATCTCTCCAAAAGTGCAGAGTGCAATTAACAGATGGTCCCACTTCATGAACCCATGTTGAGGATTTAGCCGACAGGCGCATTTCAATTGCGAAAAGTGTGGTTAGGCCTGTATGTTGTTATGTGCAGGTACAGCAGGTTTGACCATTCAGGGGCTTATTGACAGGTGGGTGGGGTAGTGAATGCTCACAGTTTGCTTTTGTATGGCTCACCTTAGGGCCTGTTTGCTAGATAGTTAGAAACAGTTGTTTTTGTTATTTCTTTGTGCATTTGATATTCTATGTTTCTTGTTCTTGTTATCCCTCTGTAGCCTCATTGGTCAAACTGATGATTAAAATTCTTAGTCTAAAGGTTTTACCAGTCCTTATATTCTTGAAAAGCTATGGGGAGTGGTGAGCAGGTTTCTACTGCAATTATTACACAATGACAGAAATGAGAGAAATCTTTGGTGCATCTGTATGGTAATGATGCAGCCTCTGAAATGTTATAGATGGTGGGCATGAAGATTCAAATTAAGTCCGATCTTGCAAACTAGCCATCCCACATGAGGTGAAAGGGAACTTTGAAAAAGTGCCAAGAAAAACTACTTTCAGAACAACTCCAAGGCTTAAATGACTGATTTTTGAACACAACCTTCAAAATTACTAAGTGAAAGAAATGGCACACATATGTTGTAATATTGTCTTGTTGTGGTAACACGTTGCTTCTCCCTCCTAACAGATATGCAGTCGTCAGAGCAGCGCTGAAGGGCCTGACTCTGGATTAACACGACCATGGAGTCCTCTGAGTCCCAGCAGGAGCCTGAGAAAACTTTGGTGAGTAAACACACTTGCATAACAGGTACAGTACCACACGGACATGCATATGAAGACATTCATTTCAAAACAACAAAACCTACTATTCCAAAAATAGTGATTGGGAAAAAAATAGGAATAAATAAATAAATAAACTTTGTAGTTTTTAAAAAAACAATAGGTTACTTGGGTCCTTTCATCTGCTACATTAGAAAGATTCTGACTGATGAACTCAAGGTACCATTTGTTATTGAGCATTTTGGAATGAAAGTCTGCATATATTGTACACCATATTCGAAAGGCTCCACTTTAGAACAAGAAATCACCCCACATTGCCTCTTAGATGCTGATAATTGTCCCTAATAATTTGGGGTCTTCCCTCAACCTCCATGTATAGTTGGAACGGGTTCCTGTTTCCTACTGGCATCATTTTCTGCACGTCTGCTCCAGGAGTATGCTCTCTGAAGCTTAATGATTAGCTTTAGGTGCTAATATTGCTAAGCTGCCACAGACCTGTCAGCCTCACTGTGGCAGACACTGCACTTTGGTGCCTGTAATTAAACTTGTGTGTGTGTGTGTGTGTGTGTGTGTGTGTGTGTGTGTGTGTGTCAGTAGACAGGCAAGACAGCTAAAGTCACTTTGGCTGTAGACAATTAAAGGTCACACAGAGTTCTCTTTTTTTTTTCAACGTCCTCTTTCTTAGTAACAGAAATGGCAATAAAAAGGACATGGTCATCCACCGTTCTTGTTCTTTGTTCTGTAATAAAATATAAAGCTGTGGCAACTTCCTGTTTGGTGTTGCAGGTTGACAGTGCCCTACTAGAGGCAAATCTGGCTATAAAAATTAAAAGAATCTGCACTCAGAAGAAGTCAATCTTCTTGAACACAATTAGATTTTATAGCCTATTGTTCCTCATTTTTTATGATTTAACAAGTCACACTTCAGGCCTCCTGTCAGGCATCTGTATAGGCTACACACATTTTGAATGATGTACAAACAAAGGTAGGAAACATTTTGGTCATTGGCTAGACTGCTAAAAAAATTATAATAAAGCCTTTATTCAATCTGGTACAGTAATATCATTGAGGCATGCATGCATTCATACAATCAGCATCAGAAACTAATATGGGTCCAAGACGTGACAGACAGTCATGATGGTTGATTGCACAATGGTTTTTCTGTCATCAAGAGAGAAACATGCTTTATTCTGATATAAGAAACCCATTGTTATCTTCAGATTTGTGCCAGTTGTTCCACACGAGGTTTAAAAATGAGAACTTTTGTCAGTACAACATATTTAGTGTTGCCTCAGCGGGGAACACATTGCAGGCTACATAGATGTCTGAAGAATGTTAGGTAGACTAGACACAGCTTGAGTTGGAGAAGAGCCATATTCATACAAAATTGCGTCACCAGCATAGAAAAATATTTTTGAAAGAGTTGTTGGAGTCCAAATATTGTTTATGTGGATTGTAAATATTAATTGTCCAAATACAGAACCTTGTGGCACCCCTTAGTTATTACAAGGGTGGTCAATCTGAGACCATCAGTATAGATAAGCCTGCATTCAGAGAAATATGTACGATTTTTTATCTTATAAAGGAACATCTGCATTTTCAAAGCTGACTGAGCAAGGATGGGAAGCAGTGTCACCTTCAGTCAGCACACATTTTCTGCAGTGAGCAGGAGGGCAATTATAGATGCAGATAACTGGGTTGATAACAGCGCTGGCCATCTCTTCCACAGGCCTCCACACAAGGACATTCAGTGGCATTGTATGTGAGCAGCACTGACATCCCCATCCTACTTCTTTGAGTCCTGCTTAGAATTGGAGTGAGGATACTTCATATCTGTTAGCAGTTGCAAGCTAATTTCTTACCCCTCCTTCTCTAAGCCTTTTTTAGTGTCCGCATAATTAAACTGCTGATGCAAAAATTGGTTTAAAAGCCACTTTGGTGTATTTACTGTTTCTTTTTAATGCTTTCTTTTGGATGGAAGTGAATTTGATGAATATGTACCTCTCTGCGATTTAGCAATAAACCTCCTTTGGGGGAGGCTCCAGGGCATTGCGTTATCGCCTTGATCACACATTATGAGTGTGCAGTGCCAGGATGGTGTGAGACTTAGACTATGGGATGTATTGTGTTGCTAGCATATCCTGCTGCTTGCTGAAAGGCCCTGTTGGTAGAGTGGATTGCTCCCAACACTAGATGAAAGGCTCTGGGACGTACGCCAGGTGTCTGCCTCTTCTCCCCTCACTCTGACATCCTCACAGTCAGGAGGCGCTTCAGGAAGGTTTATGGTAGCCAGCTCCCCCCTCCTGTTACAAACATCCACCACTATTCAGTCTGCTGTCATTTGCATTGTACATACTGTAATAAAAGAGTTGGTGACCTGCTGTTTAGAATAGGCAGCAGTGAAAGGCACATGGACAGCCATTATGCGCTTGAACAATGAGTTTGAGGTAGTTTAGAGGTAAGAGAAGAGGATCTGCGCCTCCCCGCTGAAGCTGTCGAAGCATCGAAGCTCAAAAAATTACATTCGGGCCAGCCCTATTCATTTGATACGCAGTACATCAACAAAGCATGCGAGAAGAGAGTACTTCTGTAAACATTCTTGGATCATGGCGGACCACAGCAAATGCTCAACAGTTTGGCTTAGCTTCACTAAAAAAGATAACAACACAGCAAAATGCAGTATGGATATTTCATGCAAGGGAGGTAGCCCCCGCGACCTGGTACGCAGGATAAGAGGTTGGCGATGGATGTGTAGGAGGTAGCACCTCCAATATGATGAAGCATTTACTATAACACAGCGTGAATCTGAAGGAACGCACCGTGTTCAATGTGTCGCAGTCTCCTGGCTACAGTGACACCCTGGATACAGCTAACGCTAACTGTAGCAACATCTCATGCTCAGGTACACCTGTAATTCATAGTTTTCAGTCATGTGACATGCGCTGTGACCTGGAGGGAAAAATGACAGACTAAGGTAGCAGCTCACAACGTAATTCTTTGTAGAGATGCCACAAAAGCCCATATCCCAATAGCCCAAATCCCTCACCTAACACAGCTCAGGCTTGCCTCCTCGTCAGTTAGTGCATCTAAAAGCACAAATACTATTCAGCATTTTGGCAACGCGAAAGTAACAAACTCAAAGTAACAGTGTGAGTGTATCACTTGCTTCCTGGTTGGCAGGCAGCGGAAAACAACGTCTTACCCTGGTCTCTTAGGAACAAGATAGTTGCCATTCCCATCTGATGCAGCTATAACATGTGTCATCAATCAATTTGTAATAAACATATTTAGTCTTCAGCTAAAGTACTATTTCAAGTATTTTATCAAGGTTTATCTACTTATTTATAATTTCAACTACAAATTCCATTCAGCCATTAAATGCTCCACATTGTTCATACATTCATACTAATTAGACCATTGCCAACTTTTCCAAGTCTTCATACGCCTTTCTAAGCTCATATCTTCACTAACCATTGGACTTTCTCACATTAATTCAGCTTTTCTTTCTTTCAGCTAGAAACGCTATTCAAACTGGCAGTATTCATGTCCCAGAAACACTGATCAGTCCTCTACAATAGGACAGTACATTACATGTAGAGCAGTCTATAAGATAGCACTGAGCAAGTTTGAAAGTCCTTTATTATTAAGAAAAAAGCTGAGGATTATTGCCCAAGTGTGCACCTCTCCTTGTTTACTGCACATAAAGACCTATATTGACAGCCGGGAGGCCAAGATTACTTTCATAATGAAAATCGACAAATGGTGTAACCACTTAATGGACTCTTTTCACACATGTCAGGAAGTCCTCTGCTGCTCAGTGAATCATCCGAATGAAATTCCAAGCCGATATAAAAGATTGCTGAGTCTTAAGGTTTGCCCTTATTCATGGAGTCCAGCACTTTAACTGTAAAGGCATACTGGTTGCACGGCTCTAGGGATAGGAACGCCAGCCTGGGGGGTTATTCCAGACTGAAATATCTCAACAACTACTGTATGGATTGCCATTTATCCTATCTTCTGTCATCCTCACTGCTAGTGTGGATTCACCGCCTGGCAGGTACCACATTTTCTAACAAAATATACTGAACAAAATTAAAACTGCGACACTTGTTTTTGCCCCCATTCATCATGAGCTGAACTCAAAGATCAAAGACTTTCTCTATGTACACAAAAGGCCTATTTCTTGCAAATATTGTTCTGAATCTGTCAAAATCTGTGTTCTCCTCTGCCAAGATAATCCATCCACCTCACAGGTGTGGCAAATAAAGATGCTGATCAGACAGCATGGGGATTGCACAGGTGTGCCTTAGGCTGGTCACACTAAAAGGCCACTCGAAAATGTACAGTTTCACTGTATTGGGGGGGGCCCGGGGGGGTCCGGAAACCAGTTAGTATCTGGTGTGACCACCATTTGCCTCACTTTGTGAAACACATCTCCTTCGCATAGAGTTGATCAGGTTGTTGAGCATGCAGATGAGCTTCGCCTTTGGAGACAGCTTATGGTAGAGAAATGAACATTCAATTCACGGGCAACAGCTCTGGTGGACATTCCTGCAGTCAGCATGCCAATTGCACGCTCCCTCAAAACTTGCAACATTTGTGGCATTGTGCTGTGTGATGGAACTGCACATTTTAGAGTGGCCTTTTATTGTGGCCAGCCTAAGGCACACCTGTGCAATACCCATGCTGTCTGATCAACATCTTGATATGCCACACCTGTGAGGTGGATGGATTATCTTGGCAGAGGAGAAGTGCTCACTAACACAGATTTTGACAGATTTGTGAACAATATTTGAGAGAAATAGGCCTTTTCTGTACAGAAAGTCTTAGATCTTTGAGTTCAGGTCATGATGAATGGGGGCAAAAACAAAAGTGTTGCGTTTATAATTTTGTTCAGTTTAGAAAAAGCACAATTAAACAAAACAACAGCATCCAAGAAATGCATGACACAATGCCTATAGTTATCCACATATAACTTTTAATATTACTACTGTGTTGCTTCATCTTGATTCTGCTGTTAAGATAACTTTGAACTGGCAGAGCTAGATACCGGGTCTTGGTGCTCAGACTTACAATGCTACATAATGTGACAGGAATAAGCTACAGAACGCTGCAAGAAACCAGAGGTATTGGCTTCATACAGCTCTTAGGGAGTGAGAAACTGAGGCTTTAGCTTCTGTACATCAGTGGTCAGACTCAGGGTGGTGTTGACAGAACGAGGCTGACGGTCTGGGCTGATGAGGCACATTCTCACCACTAAAGTAAATAGGTTAAAGTAAACAGGAAAGCGAGCTTATCCTCCATGGCTTTAGCTTGGCCTTAGATGTGGAAAAACTTCAAATCATTGTCTGAAAATATACAGTAACTTTCTTAATACTGGAAAAAGTGAACTTCAGATGATGTGGGGGATTTTAGTAAGTGCAGTGTAAAAACGAAGTGTCTCCTGCGAAGCTTTGTTCAGTCCTGACAGAGAGATCTGTTTTTTAGCTGGGCAGATGTGGGCTGTTGATTTGAGGGCAGCCATTCTCGCAGTCATGTGTTGACATCATGTGTGTCCAGTTTTACAAATTTATCCTGTAGGTATTATGCACGCGCACTGTAAATAGTCAATCAAGCATTCATAAATGTATCCTCCATTTGGTATTTTAAAAAGCTGCCTCTGACCCCCACTTTGGACTCATACCACATCTCTGTTACTGTCCCAGTCTACAGACAAAGACTCATGCAGACAAGTCAAACTTTGGTCCCCAGATACTCAGAGCATTATGCAGAACTGTTTTTAAAGCTGCAGCCACACAAGAGCATTCTTCTAGAAACAGAGGAGTACGCCGGATGTGTGACTGGTTACATCAGTGCCTGTAGTGACGCTGTAGTCACCATACGGGTGAGAAACTAGCCCACACTCTGAACGTGCAAGAACCCCCAAAGACTGTCTTATAACCTGATGTACACAAAGTCTCGGGGCCTGTGCTACTTAGCAGGGTTTTGGGTTAGTGTGGTAACTTTAGGTTTAACCCTGGGTTTTCAGTCCTGTGACGGTGGTTCACTTCTTAGGGTACCATGTTACTTATGCTGAATGGCTAACCTGCTACGGAGCAGGTTCTGTATGAGATGAGCGATCAACGCTATAAAAAAAAAATAAATAAACCACCTACTGACCAATCATTTATTTTGGAAAATGACATCACTGCCCCCTAGAAGATCCCACAGACGGTTTGAAGGCAACTGTTATGCTGTGGGTGATGCAGAGATGCTTTTGTATACCGAAATCGTCCTACAACAGAGACTGACTGAGGCACTCAAGCCTTTTACAAGACTGCTTCAAACATCCTGTCGCAGTCATTAAAATAAATGGTTTAATCGTTCTTTTTATGTTAGACTAGATATTATGAGCATATATTTTAGTATTCAAGTGATTCAACTGATAACTCAGGTCATCTTATCAACTTTTAGGGGGCAACCCCACCTCTATTCCTACATTTTTACTCAAATCAACATAATTGTGTTTGGCACAGAGTTTCTCCAGAGATGGTACTATATCTACCAGAATTAGGTCATATAACCCTAACTCTACTATTAACATCTTTAGAATTAGATGCACAAATGTGAAATATAATTAATATACAAACTGATAAAGATATCTTTATTCATGTAACTGATGTGGGTGTGTGACTTTACAGATTTTGATGGCATTCTAAAGTTGGTGAGGTTTTGAGTCACTAAATAAGGTCCCTTTTGAAATAAATCCAAGTCAAATGACTGAATTGCAGCACGTTTTGAAGAAAAAAATAATGAATCCAAATTACAGTTTTTTGTGCTGCTGCCACAGTTACTACCATAAATGGGTGCTTTGTTATTCCTTCTTTGAGAAAACATTGTCAAAGCCACAGACTGAATCACACTCAGCAGGAGTTTCCTGCCTGCAGTGGAGCTCTTTAGTCTAATTAAAATCTTATTTCCATTGCAAATAAGCTTTACATTTCTGAATGTGATGGATGCAGTTTGTTTGGTTGAGTCTACTTCAGTCTCCTTGAAGTAAGTTTTGGGTTGTTTTACTTCTTTTGCCACCACAGTGCCGTATGAGGAACAGGCTTTTTTTGTCATAATGAAAAAGCTTCTCTTATCTAACTCCATGATGTGAATCATGGTCATCCCTCTCAGCAGGTTAGATGTAGACTGCTCTGTTGCAACTTCTTTTATTCTTTTGTTCTTTTGTATGCCAATTCCCTCTTTCAGGACACGGCATGTTGTTGTTTTTTCATGTGCATCACTACACTTCTTTGAAAGAGGCTTTCCAGAACTTGAAAGAGCAGCTGCTGCGTCTTCAAAGTACTTCCAAACCATATTCTTCTAATATTTACTTACACAAGTTACACTCTCTTTTTCAGCTCCTCACTCTATTAGTTTCATAGAGAAAAGAGACAATAGGATGCACATGCATGCTATAAGCATTGTAGCTGTAATGAGCCATAAAATGTAGCAGATATAAACGGGGGAAAAAATCTATAATAAATGGTAATATAGATCGTACTTACCATAGTTTCCTTCTTACATTTTTGTTCCATCATGCTTTGATTGGTCGGGCACCAACATGTAGTTGTAATTGACAACAATATTGTGCAGTCCAAACCTGGCTTTCGTGTCTCTCAGCTCATAGTTTTGGTTTTACTTCACTGTTTTTACTGTTTTACACTGCTTACCTTAATGTTTCCAGATGCAGCTAGGTGGTGACTAACTGGTGAACATAGTGGAATGTTTAGCAGCTAAAGAGACAGATATTTTTCTCAGGAGTTGGTGGACCAAAACAGAGCTAAAAGGAGGGTAAACATTAATCAGGTTTGCAGAAACATGATGCCAAATGAAATGCTGCATGTGTACTTGGGTAACTTTTTGCTAAATGAGCTTTGTAAGTTCATAGTGTGTCAGTGTTGTGTGAACAGTGCCGAGATTATTTCTTGGCCAGGTCTAGTCACTACATGTAGGGTAGTCTGGTTGCCTGGCATCCTCACCTCTGATGACAAGACTCCAAGAAACGATCTGGCACAGAAGCATGATGTCTAACTATTCTTTGAAATAATTCACCTGGCAACAGGCACATTGACAAGTCTACTGGCAAACAAAAGACATGTCAAAGCAGAGGTCACTTTCCAGGGAGATTAGAAAACAAAAGGGGTGAAATGACTTCACTCTTCACACCTTTTCTTTTCACAGTGCATTGTGCTATCACCAACAGTATCAAGTTATAAATCATATTTTTTAGCAAGCTGGTGTCAAATTTGGTGAGAACCACAGCAAGCTGCAGTCACACAGGGCCATTTCTTAGAGCGGCTGCTGTCGACTATTTGCACACTGCTTTACCATCACAAGTCCTTTTCCTAATGGCAGCATATGAACAAAAATGTTGTGTTGTTGAGTTGTGAAAGTAAACACAGCAGACCTCAGTTTCACCCTGCCCGAGGAGACTAAATATGCTTGTTGATGACGCTGATAATTAACTCTTATGGAAGATGAGCATCTACAAACAAACTTTGGTCAACAATAATAAACTCTTCAACATGTGTATATGGGTGGTGATGGCACAGTGGACAAGACACATGCCTTTGGTGTGAGAGACCCGGAATCCACTGTGAGACACCGATGTGTCCCCGAGCAAGACACTTAACCCCTAGTTGCTCCAGATGCGTACGACCTCTATCATGTACAGCAATTATAAGTCAGCTAAATGAATAAATGTAAATGTTGCATTTGGCATTGTATCTTTAAATGGCCCACATTCTGCCGTGTGTGGAAAACCGTTTAGTAGCTTAATGGAAACAGTAGCACAGGAGACTGCATTAAACCTTGCATTATTGGGCCCATAAAAAGGTCGCAACTGGGTTGCATCGTGCATTCATCAACCGCTGGGGTGAGTTTCCACAGTGGCTGCAGCGGTTGCTTTGGTATATTGGTGCAGAAGGGCCTCGGTCAACATGAGAAAGAGGAAGGTCTGTGTGGTTACTGTAGCTGTGCAGGAGGGGCATACACAGAGATCTGACTGCTTTAGTCCTCTAGTTTCAGCCCTAAAACAGCCACAGCCTACATTCTTGTCTCGTGGTCTTGTGGCGCTGGTTTGTGTGTCAGATGATGTTTTTCTGAAAAACATGTTTAAAAGAGTTGTAGTCAAAATGCCTGAGAGGGGGGTTCACATAGAGGAAGACAAAAAAGGAATGAGAAAGATGAATGGGAAGATAGCAAGAGGGGAAAGTCATGAGAGCTTTGAGGCCAGTAAAAGCCAAGGACGAGTAAATAAATGCCAGTGATGTAACACATTTACAGAGGGACAACAGAAAAATTAGTGAAGGCACAGACTGAAGGAGAAGAGGACGAAAAGGAGCAGGAAAGAGAAGAAAAAGCAGTCATTAGAGAGAGAGAGAGAGAGAGAGAGAGGCAGGCTCAAAGTCTCTCGCATGTTCGTTCTCTCTGCCTTGTCTCCTCCCTTTAGTGTGTGTGTGTGTGTGTGTGTGTGTGTGGGGGAGAGACAGGGCTGAGCTCAGTGGCTTGTCGTACCAGGTTCAGTCTGACCAAGAAGCGGCAGCAAACGAGCGGGCGACGCATTTCCTCTCTTTCTGTAAGTGAACCTCCACACCATCAAGTGTCAAAACGGGAAACAGGAGTGGGCGGATTAGAACTGAGCTGAAGCTGATCACGCTGTGTGCGCTCGCATTTGAATGATTTTGTCCTGCAGTTCGATTTAGACGTGTTCAGCCTGGCAGTCGGTCTCAGAAAAGAATTTGTTGTCACGTGGTATTGTCATAAAAGGGAGTCATTTAAGCTTTAGACTTGCCTTTGTGATAAGGTTTCACACTTGGACAGAGTCTGCTGTGTTGTTTCCACTCCAGCTTGTTGTTTGCTCAGTATGTTGTCAGTGAATGAAGGCCAACACTCGCTGCCACACTGTGCTCAAGAGCTACGGTTACAGCTAATTAACTGGTCATGCTGCTTCTATTAGCGCGGCAGAGACAGTTGCACTGCTCAATATTAGTTCTTTATTTCTTCAGACAGATCATGTATGCATGTATCTGGACTGGGCGGAGTCTTGCTGGCTGATGGCCAAAGCGCGGATCTAATGAGGCTAATGACAGAGAGGGAAGGTCTTTCTGGAGTGACATCGAGTCCATTATAGAAACATGATAGCCCCACTTCAAAACATGAAGAAGCTTTCAACTATAGTTTTAAAAGAGACAAAATGAAGTACTCTTATTTTTTTTTTCTCTTTCATTCACAAAAGTTAATAGCAAAAATGTGCATCAAAATTCTTATTTGCTACCTAAATGCCGGACCATGTGCGTGGCTCATTTGAATGAGGACAAATTAACCAATTATCTTTTGCCAGGATGCAGTTACGTAACAACAGTTTTCCACAGAAGAGGCAGGAATCTTGGATGGGTTGGAGCATGTGTAATCAGATTGATAGTACTAGCTGAGGCCTGCATGTTCATTCATTTTGAACAGCTGCTGGAGTCTGGAGTTTAACAACAGGACAGGGAAGGAAGCCTTCAAATGGTACTACACCACAGACCACCAAAACACTTATGTGTAACCCGATCAATTAATTATAGCCTCGTAATCAGATTGAATTGCCTTTTTGTGTTTTTGTGTTTTTATTATTCAGTCTGATACTGTGTTCATGTTTGCTGTTTTCAGTTGTGGAAGAAGTACTGAAATCCTTTACCTAAGTAAAAGTAGCAAAACCATAATGTAAAAATAATCCGTTTTGAGTAATTTTAAACATGATCATTATGTTTTGTGTATAATAACTTGAAACTGAAATACTCAAGTAACGTGCAAGTACCTCAGAATTGTACATAAGAATGCGTACTTGAGGGGCAGTTATGTAGTGGCTTTTCCTGCAGAATACCACATGTATTCTATTGTCATTTTAATTTAAAACAGAAGCATTTAGAAGTAAGCGAGTGTCAGGAGCATCTAACTTAATGTTTTTCTTGTCGAATTGAGTTGATTTAAGAGTTGTTATTTCGTTAAGCCAACTGACTACAAAATACAACTGTGTCTGTCTCATCCATGCCATTTTTCTGTCATCGTGTTTCTGGCTTTGGCGCAGGAAGATGACGGGTTCAAACTTAATCCCACTAACCAAACTCTGATTGGTTTGGTTATTTTTCCAACTGAGGAAACAACCTACAGTAAGAACAACACCTGCTGAAGCTTTGAAAAATGTGTAGACGTGGGCCTTGATGAAACCAGACTAAATTAGTCATACATTCCGTATTGTAAGATCTTCTTCCAGTTAAATG
The DNA here is from genome assembly GCF_021292245.1 of Micropterus dolomieu. Lineage (NCBI taxonomy): Eukaryota > Metazoa > Chordata > Actinopteri > Centrarchiformes > Centrarchidae > Micropterus > Micropterus dolomieu. The sequence continues at coordinate 4,830,889 of NC_060165.1, read as the reverse complement.
CAGCATCAGCAGACCACAACTCCCATGCTGCACTTGGATCCTTACTGCATTAGTTGATAATGAAAGGAATTGTATACAGCTTTTAGTGTTTCAACAGCTATCCGGAAGCACTTACTAGGAAATGGCACCAAATTCTGTCTCAACCCCTGATTCTGTCTCAACTCAAACTCTTAAAAATGTAATGACATATTTCCTGTTCGAGCCTCCTGCTGGACACCTCAGCTTTCTAAATCCCCCTAACCAAGAAAAAAAATCCAGCTGTGATCAGCCAGTGGTTCCATTTCCTCATTGCTGAGCCTGTCCTGGTGTGAGATTTATACTAACCTTATGAAGGCCAGCTCATTCCCACTTTGCCCATATTAAGAATGTGTTCACTCGCAGCATTGTGAGACGCTTTAACTGAAAATAATCACAGAATAGCATTTGACTTAATTATTCTGTAGTTAAAGTTTAGTACCGTACCTAACCTGATTCCTCCCCCACAACCATTGTAGATCCACAATATTTCTCCCACCCTTCCTCTTAAGAACATTTACCCTGCCACCGCCATGCTGTCTCTGAGCCCCGTGCCCCCCACAGCGATGAAACTGAGACTCCACTCTATGTGAGGCCCATGGACCCAACCAGCTACCCCCCCTTCCAGGCCTCCCCTGCTTTGAAGAAGGCTGATGTGGTGAAATGTTGCAGTGTAATCAAATGCTCCTGCTCCTTCCTCATGAAGCTAAAACATGGACAAACCGCTGTATATCCTACAAGCCACAGACATTCCTTTTTTTAATCTACTTGCTTTCCAATCGCCTGAGAGGTGACATCATTAGGTTTCATGTTAGCAACAAGAGAGTCGGGGTGAAAAACAGAAATCCTCAGGGATTGCTCCTGTTTGCTCTAGTGTCGGAATATGCCCTGCCGCTGAGAATTATCTCTTCATGGATTTCCTGTCAAGCCATACAAGGATTCCGATTTCCTTTCTTGGTATTCATCCACCCATATCTGGAGCAAGTGGAATGCTCGCCAGTTAACTGTAGTTCTGCACCTCCCAACACATTTATATTAAACGTACATGTTGCTCTCACTGGACGGTATTTTTCTAAACATACAACAAAAAGATATTTTACCCCCAAGTTATCAAATAACGAGATGTAGTGAAAAGAAAGAAAAAATACTCTAGAGGCTTCTTCACCTTAAGCCTAGTTCAAACTACACGATTTTAAGCAAAACTTCCCCACTGCAACGAATGCATAGAGGGATGATTCTTGTGCAAATTAATTGGGGCTGAACGATTTTGAAAAAACATCTAATTGCGATTATTTTGACTGATATTTCAATTGAGATATGATTTGTGATATTGGAGACATCATTATTCTCATTTTCACTGAACACATAAAAAATGAATATGGTGTGATTCTTAAGGGGATTGGTACCAAACAAAGATGTTTTCTTAAATCTATAGAATACGATTTGCAGCACGACAGTGTTTCATTTGAAATGGTATTCTTACACAATTTTCACCTTTAGGAAATATTGTGTCTATTGCCCTAAAATGAATATGAAGCTATAACTGTTGCCCATAACTTGTTAAGCAGGCATGTTTATATGAATCGGACGTATTATATTGTACTAGATTTCATACTAGATAGATATTACCATAGCTTTCAAACTTTGAGGAAAGACTCTCTTGAGAATTATTATAATAGAAGTAAGAAAAAGACTAATAATCCATTGATGTCCCCTTGACATTGGAATTCATCAGACTTCAGGCTTTCAAGGCATCAGACTTATACAGGGACTGACATTATAACACACATTCAATGCAGCAGGCCAATTAACAGGAGCCGTTTTTGGGCTCACTGTCAGACAGCACACTGCTTCAGCTCCTCAGTGATGGCCCCATGTTCTCCACACCTGCGCCCCAGCACAGCGGTGAAGAGCTCCACGGACATAACCAATTTTTTGGATTGCATTAGTGAGACCGTTGTCGTTGAGTCCCAGCAGTCATTGCACATCTGTCACATTCTGTCCACACTTTTGTTTCTGTTCATTGGGATTCTTAAGCCCAGCATGGCTCTACCAGAGGAATGAAAGGCAATACTGTCTTTTGTCATGCTTCAAATGTACCGAAGTGATAATGACAAGTCAGGCCCGCTCAGTTTCACCCAGAGTGACACTGACACTTTAGGAAGGAAATGTGAACTCTTACTTCCTCACCTGCTCTGCATCTGCCTGTTTGCTTGTTATCTTTCTATAAGGTCAACACAGACACATAAAGCACTTGGTGGCTTATTGGCTGCTCATTCTGATAATTAAATATTGTAAAGCCTACCTTTCTGGCTACTTTTCAAATGCAAGACTAGTGTTTATTACCTTGGCTCAGGTTTTTGTTTGGATGGTGTCTTGGCCAACTCAGTCGGCTCTGGCCACACTCTCTGGGGCCATATGATTGCGGTTCCACTCCAGCTGTAAATCATTCACCATATGGGCAGCTTCCAAGACCTGCAACTCATGCAGTAGCTCGCTGCCTGCCTGAACTCAGGCTGTGGCCATGGACCCACCTCGTGCCGACAGATGTGTCAGTTCTTTGATGGATAAAGCCTCTCTGACACTACCGCATGCTGGGCCAGACTCAGTGTTTTCACACTCAGCTAGTGCTGCGGAGGAGGAGGGAGAGGATGGTTTGGGAGATGGTGGAATGCAGCAAACACTGTTGAAAAGGCGGCAGTATTTGAAGTTGTAGAGATGAGATGTGCTGTATCCTCAGTTTTTACCATGTAATTTTGTTGTACTGCTCCTTTTTCCCCTAATTTCTAATTGTATTTTTTGTACTCTTTTTATTTTAAATTACAGAGCAGGTGGAATGTAATCAGAGCAAATTGAATCATGTTTCTTTATGTTGTTCATTTTGTAATTATCCAGCTCAGTTGTCTTTGCATTTCATCCTTTTGTCAATACTTTCAGCATTTTGTTTTAAATTATTAGTTTATTGTTGTACTTTAGAACTATTTTCATTTCAAAATGTCTGCATGATCTTTCAGCATGTAGTGCTTTCTATCCACCTGTGTTCCGTCAGTGAATATAGCCACTAGAACAAGCTAGACACCATGGGCATCGGAAGCAGAAAAAATGTGGGTGGGTCCTCCTCCAGGATTTTGAAAAATATTTAACCTATTGGTGTCAAGAGAACAAGACGTGATGTTTTTTTAACACTATTTTATATGCTATTTAAAGTCAAATGGTTTGCTCTAAACTCCATTTCGTTGTATTTTATATACAATGACAATAGAGTCTCTATCAAGGATCCTGAAGTTTTATAGTTTTGGGGGGTCTGGGGGTTCTGAGCATTAACACTTAATTTCCTTCAGTCTTTCCTGCATCGATTTATGGTGGAAATGTTTTAATTTATGCAAAGGGAAACACAAAATTCAGATGGCAGGTGACAATTCAAAATCCAGAACTCTTAACAGAATCTAATGCAGTGCAGCTCTCAGTTATTCTGTGTTGCTTTCAGATATGTTTCTCCTGTAGATCAACTTTCTCATGTAATATCATCAATGTGATATCAATAAAAACGATCATTTTGTCCAGTCCACTTTTGGATCAGATCTGGCACTGGTACCACAGCTAGCTTCTCTCATTGACCAGGATTCAGAGAGCATCTAACACTGGTTGATTTGATGTTGACATAGTGTAGCTAGCTAGCTAGCATATTTAGTGACAGTAAGTGAGCACACAGCCATACCCACCTGAGCAGCAGCAGCTCTGCAGCATTGCAGATGGAGTGAGTAGTGAAAACATGGAGTGGAGTTTAAGCACTGATTGGATGGAATGGATTAGAGGAAGCAGCAGCGTGAAAGAAGTAGCTAAAGTGCGGAATGGAGTTTAATTAATTAGACTGACGTCGCTCTGAAAAAGTGAACAAACAGATGCGCTGAATTAATGTTACAGACAGTAAAAGTGAGTGGGTCCAATATCATTGGTCTTTAAAAGTAGGTGGGTCCTGTCCCACCCACATACTATGGTTCCGATACTCATGAGTGACACTATTTACCTTATTATTCTAGATATGTTTGTGTTTATCTTGAAAATTCTTTTTATTTTAGCAATTTCAGTAACTCACAGTTTACAACACTTTGTAAATACTCTACTCTAGGATTCACGCTCTCTCATGATTCTGATGATGATTCTACCTCTCAGAGGACTAGTCTTTTAAGTAGAGCCGAGTGCCACTTACAAGATCAGCATCTGGGGTAAAAACTCGAGATCAGGACATCGGTAGAAGGAGACTTAGATCAGGTTGCTTAATTAAGGCAGAGATAGAGAATGAAACAAGATACCATCATGTGCTGTGGTTTTCCTGGAAACTACATATGTTGTTTTCAGTTTATTTGCGGTGGGTTTTGGTAGAGAGATCTAAACACTGTAGATTGGTTTTCTTGTGTGTTACTGCGGCAAATATATACCATACACATTAAAATTACAACAGATGAATCTCAGTAATTAGCATTCAGAAATAACAAAGCTCTTACCTAGGCTTCATAAACGCAGCTGATTAATCCGGTGTCACAGCAGCTGTTGTGAGAAACTTCTTTATACTGTGTGGTAGGCGGGAGACTTTCCTATTAACCTAAGTGGCTGTTCATTCACTCCCACGGCACAGTCTCAATAACTAACACAATAGCACATCACCATTTTACATTATCATGTTGAGCAGGTAATCACCGTTGTTGTCCAGCATTTGAACTTTAAGAAGTTTAAAGGCCTTTTTGAGAGACACTGTGAAATTGCTCTCATTGATCTGTATTAAATTAAAATCAACCAGGCAGTTCATATGTACCCTTCAATATATGTTTATTTATCACAAGTGATATGTCATCTCAATATATAACGTTATGGCTACCTCATGCCTGTTGGGTCTGGTCTTACCAAATAACCATCACTAAATAATAGTATCGATAAAGAATCGGATCGTTAAGCAGTCTCAATAAGGGTATCAGTATCAATAAAAATTAACGATCCTCATACCTAAACTTTAATGTCTATTTTAAATCTCTCTAAGCATTTCGTCAGCAGTTTTCAGATGCAGCGGGCAGTAGTTGTCAGCAACAAAGATCAGCTAAACGTGCTGTATACAACCTGCCCAGCACAAAACAGCAGACAGACAAAGTTAGCAGCTAACTTAGGATTTAGAGTCAGATATTTTTCTCTGGAGCTGGTGGAGAGCAAAAGGAGAGAGAATAGTGAACATTTACCACTTGGCCTGATTCACGATTTCAAATAATGCCAATGTTGCTTGTCTGTAGCGTAAAGCTAACAAATTAGCCATATAATTTTATAAGGAAATAATATGTCGAAATTATACTTGCTGCTGGTTTGCAGGTAAATAATGCAGGTTTACGGTACAGCAGCACTAAACCCAACATGTTTGTGGGTTAATTAAAGTTTAATTGCTCGTTCCTTGCTGAGAATGTGCCAAGTTGTGTGTGGCTTTAGAAGATTCAGACAGGTGGAAGATGCTTCCGTACAAGGAGTGAGGGAGTATGAAAATGATATGAATCATAGGCTTTGGCCCACACAGTTACCAGATCTCTCCACCACCGTCATCAAAACACCAAATGAGGGAATCTTTTAAAGGATCGTTGGTTATTCCTCCAGCAGAGTTCAGAGACGTGGAGAATCTATGGCAAGGAGCACTGACGCTGTTCTGGAGGGACGTGGAAATACACCTTGCTAAGGCAGCTTATGTCTTCTTCCCCCCTTAAGTTCTTTACTCATCTGTATTTGCAGCAACCATACAGTATGAAGAGCAGCTACAGAAAGGAGCAATTCAAACATGATTCACACTTTCCTACATATATAAGTTAACAGTTAATCCTTTTATATTTTTTACTTTTCCCATGATAAATGTCATGATAATTGTCTCCTCAACAACTTATACACAGATGATGTATAAGTTGATGGAGGATTTGTTAGAGGTATGTGTAGCTTGCATACACAAGACAGTCCGTTCTATTAGTGCGGTATTTTTGTTTTGCCTTCATAACAACGTGTTTTGATTGTAAGCTGAAAAAATGTCAAAAGGCGCCCGTCAGATATAGAAAAAAGGAAAAAGGCTGTTGTTATCTCTTCTTTCCCTGCTACTAAAAAGAATCTGGGTCAGAAATCTGCTGCAAGTGATGTTTAACTATTATGTAATATGTCATGGCATTTTATCCTGCATAAGCACTCTTCATCTTTCCAGGGGCAGAGCGCGCTCTGTGTTTAAGGCAGTGTTTCCTGTAGAGCTTTGGAAGCTTTGGAGGAGATGGGGTTCATTTCTGTTACAGCATGTGTATATATTTTATATATACTGTATGTATATATACAATATATGAATGTTTATGGATATTTGTGCTGTAAATTTTGTAGTAATTACCGCGGCTGGCGTTTGATGAATGAGACTAAATGATGAATTCTTAGTACACTGTACTATACGTGCAAAGGTGGGAATTGGGATGCAAGTGTGGAAATTAATATGGAAAACAGTCCAAGCAAAGCTACTGGAAAATGTAGTTTACTTATGAATTACATTAGAGCCTTTTGCCATCTTCATTAAAACTCTTCAGTGAATGAAATGATTTATGATCCTGCAAACAAAATGCCAGGAGCGGGTACACAGCACAGACTGTTCAGTACAAAGATATAGTGACTGACCAGCGCTAGCATGTTCTCTGCTGCTAGCATGTTAGTGGTCAACTACAGTTGTTCACTACTAGCCCTGTGAGCAGCTACTGTGTCACCAGGGATTTGCAAGGTGCCAAACAGAAGCAAAGCAGGAACAAAATGGCTCTAAAATATGAAGTTAAAATACGAGGCAAATTTACTGTTTGTGCAGGTAAAATAAAAAATGTATATAACCTCCCAAGTGTCCCACAAAGTCAGCTTCTCTCGAAATGGGGAATAAAACTGATGGTTTTGCACCATTACTCCCATCTCTGCTTTTGCTTTATGACTCTGCTTCAGACAGAACATGAAATATTTCAGAGCATCTCCTCCACTGCCCTTGTAAGTCTTCTAGTCGACACAGCAGGGTTGCTGGCTTCGGTCTGAAAGCCACTTAAAAGGCAGAAAAATCCACCCACATTCAGCAAGGAAAAAAGTCTCTTTGTCCTAAAATACTACTTTTTTTGTTGACCCCCCTGAAGGAGAACTGGACAACATGCCACACTTTGAGATGATGGTGACATTGGTCTGTTTTTATTTTACCTTTGTTAATCCAGGGAAGGTTGTCTGACACCCATGCCATGATACACACTTAAATATTCAACTCACTGTCACCTCAAAGTCGAACAAAACATGAGTAAAAATGCTGTGACACTGACCTGTTCTGAGGTGGAGAGGTGATGCAATAATTGAAAATGTATATTAATATATCTGCAGTCAAGGTTGAATTATTGGCCCTCAATGACGTATCTATTATGTTTTGCCCTCGGTGGTAGAACAAGCTGCTTTGGAATCTAAATGTGTGAGCCATCATTGTGAGTCTGTTTACTTTGAGTCACGCTGGACTCACACAGGAGCCGTGTGCGCTGCGTTACAGCTGCGCAGCGGCTGCCGGAGCTTTGCGCGGCCATTGTAGTCAATGCTTGTGCTCACACCAGAAGCGCAGCTTCCCAGAAGCGGCCCTCCGCACTGCTGCGCGGAGAATCGGCAGCCGGCCTTTGACAGAAGACGCGTCACAGTTAAAACAGACAAGAAAGTAGCCTTTTTAACCACGGTAGAAGCACAAAAATCAAGGACAACATATCGAATCAACTACATCTAAACAATTCAGCAAAATCAGGCAGGCAAAACGTTCTTATTCTGAAATGTTTAATGTAGGAAATTCAGCCCTGCAGGGAACTGGGGGGAAACTGTTCACAGAGAGCTGTGATCGGTAGCAGAAGCACACAAAATGACAAATAAAAAACAAGTTAACAAGGTGCAGCAAGCTAAGGCCCACACGCCTCCTGTGTGAGTCTGGCCGCATATCCTTATCCTTATATCACTTCACCCTAATCAAATACAGCAAGACCTCTGTTGCAGCAATACCTGCTATGTCCAGCCTTAATTTTTTATATCTTTTAGTTGTGGATATCATTTCTGAGCTTGACAGTCACACATGTACGTATCTCTGCTACCATCTTCACTAACATCCTAGTGTCACTGATTGCTCAACTCCTCTGGTTTATCTAAGATCCGCCTTTTGGTTTACACTTAACTAAAAACTGACTCGCACTACCTGCAGGTCCTAAAAGTCCAACTGCTGTCTAACAAAAGAATGTGGTTGTATTGGGCAGCTCACAAGGGTAAACCTATAAAATAATTTCAAGACTTGGCAACATCCAAGCAATGTCAAATTTGTCATTCAGCACGACCATCCTCTAAATGCAAGAGTTTAATCAAATATATATTTAAGTTGTTTAAACTAAAAAAACATATGCAAGGTCACTGAACTTAAGTTCAGTTCAATCAACAGCTTTTTAGTAACATCAGCAAACCTTACATTTAGATTTATTTTCTAGTTACAGTCGGTTTGAAGAGTCATCATTTGGCTCAAAGACTTTGCTTACTGCTTTTGCAGATCCTGTTCCCTACCTTTGCACCAGCGTTAGTGCAAAGCCAATGTAGGAGGCTGCTGTCAGTACAATAAAAGTGTATTGGCATAGGGACTGAATTAGACTCTAACCTTCAATATTGTTGGCATTGTTTTCACACTGTCAGAGGAAACAATCGTGACTTCTGTTAAAAGACATATAAACAATTTTCCATGATCTATATTTACTTTGTACTTTACTAAACTTCACAAATGAAAGCACTGAATGCTGGGACATACGCTAAACTGTTTCTTTAGAAAACTTAATTTGATGAGTTTAGAAAACACTAATTCAAATGATCTTTTCAGGTCACTAGAGTTCAAGTCAGAGGAGCTCAAGTTTGTAATTTCTGAAATGGGACTGAAAATGAAAAGTTGAAATTTTAACTGGAGGCAACTTGAAATAAAAACCAAGTTGAATTTTAAATGTAGCTAAAAATCAAGTATGATGCAAGATGATAGCGAGTCTGATCTGATAGTTACCTAAATGTGAATAAAATTTTTATCTGACAAGACATAGATACATCTTTGCCTCATTGGAGCAACTCTCTGCGAGGTAACCCACCAAAGGCCCACATCTTTAGACATTTACAGATCAGACACTTTGTGCAGTCTCAAATATCCTGCATTCCCAACACACTTGACGACAATTTTATCGATCTGGAGCTTGCCTTCAGTCCATTAAGCGAAGGATCTGCATCTGTCTTCTATGAATGAATATCAGGGTTGATATGTTCCCCAATCTGTTAACCAAACTAAAAGCAGCTTTGGTGCAAGACTTAGACCACTCCCTCTCTGCCAAAAAAATGTAATGACTTTTTCAAGTTAGTGCAAAAATGTACCCTGAAGTTAATCCCAGCTGCCAATTCGTTCATTCATTTCCCTTTCTTCCTCATTTATTTATTTTAATTGTTAAATTTGCTTTTGAATTTACCTAAATAACATATATAACCACCTTTTCCTTAATTCAGTTACTGTGTGCAAAAACTGTTTACTGACAGAATAATTTTGTAACTTTGTAGTTTTTACAAAACTTAAAATACTTTACAAAGCATAAAATAAACTATTGTTTCCTGGAAGTTTTGAATGAGTCAAACTTTAGCCAGGAAGGATGCCTTTCATTGGCCTGTCATGCATTTAGATCTACTCCCTCCCCCCGACAGAGTTGAGTCACCAACCAGCCTCCACTGCTTTTCAAATGCTAATATAGGCCTGCCACATGTAGTGATCCTACTGTATCTACCAATAAAACTGTTCTCAGGCTGCCTGTCACAATTTATATTCTTTCTTAGTGACACAGATTATTCATAGCATTCGCTTTATCTCTCTGTCACTCTCCTCCCCACCCCCACACTCATCTACATAATTAATCAAAGTAATCACTAATCATCAGGTGAGGCTTTTATTAAGAGCATCCACGCCGGATTCTCACGTCAGTCTGACAGTAGCCATGAGTTTGTCATATATGATAGTGGAAAAAAGAAGATTGTTGATTTGTATTCTTCGAGTATTTAGGAGGAACCATCTAGGAATCGTCTCAGTCCTTTCAGTCACAAACTCCTCTTGCCCCCATGCCCCCGTGACTGGAGGTCAGTGTAACTGTGCTTTCCCACTGCAAGACAATGAGCTGAGCCAAGATTGCATTAGAAAACCACTCTGTTGATGCCCCTCCACAAAGCCCTGTTTATTGACCTCTGACGTTCATGACAGTTTCCTAATCCGTTTGCCTTGTCGTTGTAAGCTGCTCTTAGTGTTGTCCATCCTCTCAGAAAGTGACTCTAAGGTTTCTAGCCAATCAGAACTTAGCAGTTTGATTTCCCCCTTCCCGATTAACTGAGCTATATCCAATCAGTGACATTGTTGACTTTGTCTTTCTTCTTACTGTGCTGCCTGTGGTTGTGTTTCGTCTTACTGGGGATTAGGGCGGTGTTCTGGGTATGACTGTGACGTCAGTTTACCACGCTATCCGCTGCAGCCATCGTGTGTTAATTACCATCCTGTTAAATGGGCAGTTGGGATGGATAGATAGAAAGATTAGGGACAGTCTGCAGTGTCTTGACATTTTGACTGACTACTGCTTACCTGCTGCTGAAGTGTGGTTTGCAGGACAGAGGATAGCCGTAGTGAGCTTCCCCCCTCTGCTGTGCACAGGAACAGGTGGAGGGAATTGTGTTTGGGGCCAGAGCTCAAGATCTGGCCAATGAGAGCGTCTATTGCTGCTCTGTGGGTTGAACTTAATACACTTTTAGGTGGCACTGTGCTCACACATACATTTATAAAATCTATAGTTTCAATACTTGAAAAATGAACTGATAATAATGAACGTCAACAAAATTAATACAGAGGGGCAAATATACTGTGAGATGAAATCCTTAATATGTCTTTAAATTGTCAATTAATAATTGGTATAATAATCTAATTTATGTTGTCTAAATAGAGCTTAAACAAATTGTAGATTAATTGATTTGTCAATTGACTCGCCTGCCATTCACCGGTCTTGTGCCAAGTTTTACATGCGTGCCGTGCGGCCGACAACTGAACGCACGTCGCGGTTTCTCGCAGGTCTGTTTCAAGTAGGCTTCTGTTTAAAAACGATATAATAATCTTTGTGTGGTTCATCAATGGTGATAAGTGTTCCTCTACTGCCACTACACACATACACAAACATATTACGCCCACACACGCGCACTGCCACCCCCTTCCTTAAGGGTCAAGGTTACAATTTTGGATTTATTCACGCACTTTAAAAACATTTATTAAAAGCTTCTTTCTTTTCACATGTTTATTTACAGCATTATATGTTGAAATGTATATTATAATAGGCTGTATATTTACTTATTGGGAGAAAACTGGTAGGTCTAAATAAAATCAGTCGTTGAGCTTCCCCAGATGGCCAAAATGGTGTGATCTTCGAGCTTCGACTGTGAGACTGACCGTATTGAATCTTCGACTATTTGGGGTCAGCCCTAATTTACATTCTTTACATTAAATAATGCCTAAATGAGCTGAATGGTATCTCTTCATTTAGTGCATACATTTCCAAAGATAACATTTGTAAGTGGCAGACAAAAAATAAAACATTTAAAATTAACTTCAGTCCCTGGACTGCATTTGTTCTACTTGTACAAGAGTGTGTGTGTGTGTGTGTGTGTGTGTGTGTGTGTGTGTGTGTGTGTGTGTACTGTAATCTCAGTTCATTCAATCATCTTGTATTACCCAATCCCTTATCTTATCCCTGCCATTGCCCTGATATGTTGCCAGTTCTGTGTCAAGTTATGTTCTCCGTTTACATTTTTGTTATACTAATGTCTGATATTTCTTTTGTTTTCTGTCTCTTGTCTCCTCTTCTTTTTTTCTTCCTTTTTTTTGTTGTTGTTGTTGTTGTCGTCCTGTGTGGCTGCGGCTTCTCCCACTGATGCTGCTGTTGCTGATGCTGCCACTATCGCCCATCCTGCTGCACGCAAACCTACCACTACCAACATCTGGCCAACAACACATGGTGGATGCTCCTCCTTCTCCCCCTTTAATCTTTATCCAAAATCTCGGGACACACTTCTTCTTCAATCCCTCTCCCTCTCCGTTCCTGTTTCTCTCTATGTTCCCCTGCTATCACTTGTACTTTTCTTTTTCTATCTCCACCCTATTCCTCTGATAGCACCATGCAGAGTTGAGAGAACACCATGCAACCTCCGGTAAGCCAGTGACCTTTCAGAGGAAGGGGCTATGGGCAGTGAACACTGTCAGGGGAAGGGCCAGGGCTGGTATTTAGGGGAATGGAGTGTGTGTGTTTTTAAGTAGGGCAAAAATCTAATAGTAAGTCACCCAATTTCCTCTGACAAATGTTCTTTTAAATATGTTTATTTTTCAATGCCAGTGTGTACTTTAACTGTCCTGAGGCTCCTAATAGTTATTTCACTTGCTTTATTCCACAAAGGTCCACCCTCATTAATAAACCATTAACTGCAGTTGGTCATGGAGCAAAATTTACATAAAGTCTCTTTGACATTAATTTAGCTTGGAGCTTTCTTTATACTTGCAGGTTTTCCATGTTGTATCGGCTGTGTTTCTGTAGCACTGCTGCCCCCTTAAAAATGCCTTGTTTTAAATGTGTCTTTACCACCTGATTTGTCACTTGCTGTTGTTCAAACCTTCAAACTACTCTACTGTGACAGGTGTGAGTTAGCGGTGTATTGCGGAAAAGTGAGCATGTGTGTGTGTTCTGGATATGTGGTTCTTTTCTCTACAGCTGTCCCCTTTGCTAGCGTCACCAGTCAGTCTGCTGGGAAAGCGTGTCAGCATGTATACAGGGTGTACCCATGCCCACAAGAGCGCACATACATGTACACAGCTGCGTTTACAGTAACCATCCACAACAACTCAACTGCTGAACACACCCTGCTGTCTGATAGTACAGACAGACGCTGACATCACTGGATTATCTTCTGGATTATGTAGTATATTTGTTATCACATATGTGTGTGTGTGTGTGTGTGTGTGGACACAGTCTGGAGAGTTTAGAAGATTACTAACGGGCAAAATTAAAAAGACGAGCACATCCCCTGCTGAATGTTTAATTGAACTCACAATTACAATGACTTTCCAGGAAGAATTTCTCCCATCTTTGAAAATCCATTCAGCCACTTTGATGAGTCCTTTGTGTACAAAAATAGTTTTGCTTGATTGTTTTAGCCCAGTCAATCAGCTAAGACTCTCTCTTAGATAGAAATACAGCAGGTAATCTATGGCGCTAGTTCCCAAACATGGGTACATGTACCACAGGAGGTCCTGCAGTTGCCAGGCGGTATGCCGAGTAGCGCAGCTAATTAGATTCTAATTAATTAATTCCTAATTTTCTTAACTTAATAAACTCAAGAAGTCCTATGGCAAAAATAGAGTTTTATAAGGAGCTACCATACAACAAAATCAGGGAGTGTTTTGTTCAACAAAAGATAAACCTTGTGTTTTAATTCATACATTTATTTTGGTCCTTTGTCAATAAAACAGCGCTACCATTTCCTAGGAATAAAATGCCTGCTTGCTTCATTAGCACCATGTAAACAAGGTGGAGTGATAAGAGACACACATGAAGGCTATCACCACTTTTTCCAATCATAAGACATGGATGAAAACAAATGTTATGTAAGTTGTCAGAAAATGGGTTATGAAACAGAAGGCTGTACCTAGCAGATGCTCCACAAGGGGGCTGTCTGTACATGTTCTCTGATCTGAAGTAAAGTGGCAGCATGTCTGATCTTTCGTTCATGTCCTTCCTTTTTATCTCTCACCTCCCTTCCTTGTCATTTCCCTGGCTCGTTTTCTCTGTAGCTGCCGTAGTGTGCAGTGATGACACCGTCCTTCTGACCCCAGGCAGGATGAGCCAGCGCCAGGTGAAGGAGCGGGACAAGGAGAGGGAGAGGGAGAAGGAGGCAGGCCTCCAAACGCCCAACAGGGAACACATTGCCACTCCCTCTACCCTCAGCCCGGGGATCAGCTACACCCATGGTAAGATACACACTTCCTTTGGTACAAGGTGGTTTATTCGTCATTATACAACACAAGGTTGTATATCAAACTGAAATGTGTTGTCCCTTCATGCCACACACACATAACTTAATAGATAATTAAATGTGTATTAAAATATGGTAACATTAAAATAAAATAAAATAAAACAATTGTATATACATACAGGTCGGTGCAGGTCGGTGTAAAGATGTGGGCACAACAGTCTCTGATTTCCGTTGCTTGGTCATCGTGAGTCCCATTTTGTCCAGACCGGACCTTTAGCATCAGCCTGGAGTGAAAGCAGGGCCAGCATGGCCCACTTTCCCCACCTCTGTGCGATAACCGCACCCGCCGTGGTGCCTGGTTGTGCTAATCGGGCCGTAAATACCAGCTTCCTTTTCCAATGACTATTTCTGTCAGAGGTGTGTGTTACGGCAATGAAGCCTGAAAAAACTGAAACAGTGTAGTGAAGTTTGAAGGAGCTACCAGCTGCTGCTTCTACAAGCGCTGCCGGTTGCCATAGAAATGTTGCACTCCATAGTTTACTGCAAGTTTCAGACATTTTGTACATACATCCGATAACTTAGTCATACATACTTAACACTCTGCTCACTATCACGAAATAATATCAGTAGGTTCTTATTCTGTGTTAAGCCTCTGTTAATTAAATTCAACACTTCCCGCAGATGTTTCTCATTGAAGTATAACTGTGTTTTAATTGAAATAAAAAATAACACATTCATCCTCTTACAAATGAAAAGTTAAGTTTATAAATAATAAAACAAACTCTTTAGGACGGTCAGCCCTTTTGTTGCTGCAGTCTTCCTTGGTCTGACTCGTAGCTAATGGTGGCTAATTTTAGCAAGCTGGTTAACTGACATTACAGAGGCAGAAAGTTGACTTCATGACTCTTTTCTTCTTGTACTACTTTTTTACATTTACTGTTGTTTTATAATTACCACTAGCTGCAGCAGTTGCTGGCTTTAAAAGCAATTCAACTCTCTTTTCCGGACATTTCTCACAGGACAGGTTTGCATAGGATTACATTCTCCGATCTCCGGTGATCTGATTTTTGAGTTCCTACACATTTTCTGGTAATTCTAGTTCTATGTGATGAGGCACTAATTGTTCTGATAAAAAAACGTGAATATACATTCATATATAACCATTTTTCCCAACCCTGCCTGAATCTCTTAACTCTTAAAATCCTGCTACCTTTTTCTTTCTTTTCTTCGGTTTATGTTCTTTATGAGTGGTTCTCAGCCTGCAAATCTGCTGATGCACAGGCATTTACCGGCAGGATAATCAGATTTCTGTCCTCTCTTTTTGTGCTGCTTTGGTAATTCTGCAATATTGAATTTTTTATATGCAGTAAATCACTTTGTGACAGCCTGAGACCTGTTTGGGGATGCTAACCCTTCATTCAGTATAGGTGCTGTGTGTATAACCTATACAGCAACCATTTTAATGTCCTTTTAAAGTGGTTTCTGTTATTTGTATTTTGTATGTCAATAATGCATTATCTAAAGCACTTTGAATTGCCTTTGTGTATGAAATGTGCTATACAAATAAACTTGCCTTGCCTTACAAGTAAAAATTTGTAAATCAGCCGGTGTATTTGTGGTACATCATAAATACTCAGACTCTTGATGTTGCTCTATAAAAATCTGTTACCCTCAACCTTTGAGCTCTGTCAGTTCAAGAGGTCTGTATGGTTGAACTTATTGTGGTCAAATGATAGTCACGCCACTGGAAATCCCCAGACCACACATTAGCTACAAATCAAATCGATGCTGTGTCACTGTTAAGAAATAAGCTCAAGGGTAGATTTGTTCAGGGGTCTTACATCACCCATCATACTGCTTCTGTCTTGTTCTTGTGTTACAGCCCCCTCTTGTGGATTCTCTGCTGTGGTTGGTGAACTTCAGGGTTTTGATGTACATCTTCTCAGTCTGATCTGTTCAAAGACTCATATAGTTAGGTTTTGTTTTATGATAGCACGGCAAGAATGGGGAATTACAGATTCTTTCATACAGCTTCAAAACTCACCAGCTGGGTTTTAACATTTTAACCAAGTAGATTACATTAACAGTGTTTGGCCTGCTGTTGCCTGGTAGTTTTGATCCGGACAGAGGGAATCTGACCAGTTTCTACCAGTTTCCTAGTTTGTAGTAGTTGTAATAGTTTTCATAGATGGATGTGAAGCTGTCTTTGCTGCTGGGTTTGATAAGCCATGGGAATGTTGTAGTTTCACACTTAACACAAAGTCAAATCTAAAACTGCAAATATGTGACCTAATAATAGAGGCACGTCATTGCAAACATGTGACTCCTCAATACTAGATTGTTGGCTTTTACATTTGTTCGCTCAACGTCTTGAATCCACTTGCATTAAAACATTTGAGACAACTCCGTGGGTTTTTTTCCACTCCTGTAAGGGCTGTACGTCTGCTTCCTACCAGAAGAGGGAGTTAGCATAACATGGAAATAAATTCACATCCCTCTTTTTTGACCTCCACATGAAAAATAACACACATTGTTCTGTTTGTCTCACCATCACAGTGTGTGTTTGTGTGTGTTATTTATGTTTCTGTATATTTATCAAGAATAAGACATGTCATCATGCATGGTATGACGGTGATTGCCTTTGTGCAGTTGTCCTGCATCTGACCTGAACACTGTTTTGTCCAGTTGAATCAAGTTAGTGAAATGAAATGAAAGGAAAAAAAGTATTTCCAAAGAGTATCCTCAGCGCGTGCACTGTAAGCATGATATAGCAGCAGAAAACCTACAAGCATACGTGGCTATCGCCTGTCCAGCAACACCACCCCCTAACCATAACTGTATCTGTGAAGCACCTCAACTCCCTGCAGCCCAAAATGGGTATCCGTGGCAACTGATTTTGCTTGAACTAGCCCTTGGTGTTGTCAAAGTGATGACAGTCTATGACTTGATGTGTTTTTCTTGACCCGTGTCTGAACATCCAGTAATTGTTTTCTTAGTTTGAAGGCTGAGATGTTTAATGTGCGGTTCAGCTGTGTATTTCACTAAGAAATACAGACTGTAGACTCACATGGTGGAGATAGTTGCAGTGACATATTTATGAAATTGATGCTATTCTGTAAACAACAAGCATGATTTCGAGAAGGTAATTCTCATAAGTTCTGTTATAATTACATTTGGAGTGAAGAGCCTCACCTCTGACTGACCAGTTTGCTATATTTAGGCACAAGAAAAAGCCCTAATTTACATGTGGTTTGGTTCGTAATCAAATTCTACCTCCAAAGAAGGACCTGACATCATTAGTGTGAGAGCTGTTGCACCAAAATGTAGCCACATGCCTTTTCTCTCTCAAAATGACAAAATCTTGTTCAGTGAAGGTTTAATGTTTTAGCTCTGAACCTTAATGGATAAGTAAGTCACAGTCGTGGTCTCATTCACTTCCTGTTCTAATTGCAGGCTGAGTTCTCCCCCTGTCACTAATTCTTTAGTTCGCTAAATCATCCTTCGTTTTTGGAGAGTGGACACATGATGTATATTTTAATGCTCAGCTACTCAAGCACGAACTAAAAAAAACAAAATGACAGCTGAAAAGCTTCTTATTTATTTATTTTTTTAAAGCAAATGCACGTTTCTATCAACAAAAGATCAAATTGTGTCAAGCTAACCAGGCTGGCTAGTGGATCAGTTAGTTAGGCATCAGGTTTCATCTTATTCTTGTCGTGGGTTCGAATCCCATAGGAAGCTGTGATAATTGCTTTCAACTTTAAACACCTGCATGGTGTTTGAACTTAATGATGCAAAACAAACTAAAGATACACTCACCTAAAGGATTATTAGGAACACCTGTTCAATTTCTCATTAATGCAATTATCTAATCAACCAATCACATGGCAGTTGCTTCAATGCATTTAGGGGTGTGGTCCTGGTCAAGACAATCTCCTGAACTCCAAACTGAATGTCAGAATGGGAAAGAAAGGTGATTTAAGCAATTTTGAGCGCGGCATGGTTGTTGGTGCCAGACGGGCCGGTCTGAGTATTTTACAATCTGCTCAGTTACTGGGATTTTCACGCACAACCATTTCTAGGGTTGACAAAGAATGGTGTGAAAAGGGAAAAACATCCAGTATGCGGCAGTCCTGTGGGCGAAAATGCCTCGTTGATGCTAGAGGTCAGAGGAGAATGGGCCGACCGATTCAAGCTGATAGAAGAGCAACTTTGACTGAAATAACCACTCGTTACAACCGAGGTATGCAGCAAAGCATTT